>NW_008711042.1:953600-1012665 GCF_000327385.1 Lottia gigantea | reverse complement strand
ATTAGTAAGCTGTTATGAGCCCAATATTAGTGAGCTGTTATGAGCCCAATATCAGTAAGTTGTTCTGAGCCAAATCCAATATTAGTAAGCTGTTGTGAGCCCAATATTAGTAAGTTGTTCTGAGCACAATATTAGTCAGCTGTTATGAGCCCAATATTAGTAAGTTGTTCTGAGCCCAATATTAGTGAGCTGTTATGAGCTCAATCCAATATTAGTAAGCTGTTATGAGCCCAATATTAGTAAATTGTTTTAAGCCCAATATTAGTAAGCTGTTTTAAGCCCAATATTAGTAAGCTGTTTAAAGCCCAATATTAGTAAGCTGTTATGAGCCCAATATTAGTAAGCTGTTTTAAGCCCAATATTAGTAAGCTGTTATGAGCCCGATATCAGTAAGCTGTTATGAGCCCAATATTAGTAAGCTGCTATGAGCCCAATATTAGTAAGCTGTTTTCAGCCCAATGTTAGTAAGATGTTTTAAGCCCAATATTAGTAAGCTGTTTTCAGCCCAATGTTAGTAAGCTGTTTTAAGCCCAATATTAGTAAGCTGTTTTAAGCCCAATATTAGTAAGCTGTTTTAAGCCCAATATTAGTAAGCTGTTTTAAGCCCAATATTAGTAAGCTGTTTTAAGCCCAATATTAGTAAGCTGAGCCCAATATTAGTAAGCTGAGCCCAATATTAGTAAGCTGTTATGAGCTCAATATTAGTTAGCTGTTATGAGCCCAATATTAGTTAGCTGTTATGAGCTCAATATTAGTAAGCTGTTATGAGCCCAATATTAGTTAGCTGTTATGGGCTCAATATTAGTAAGCTGTTATGAGCCCAATGTTAGTAAGCTGTTATGATCCCAATATTAGTAAGCTGTTTTAATCCCAATATTAATAAGCTGTTATGAGCCCAATATTAGTAAGCTGTTTTAATCCCAATATTAATAAGCTGTTATGAGCCCAATATTAGTAAGCTGTTTTAATCCCAATATTAATAAGCTGTTATGAGCCCAATATTAGTAAGCTGTTTTAATCCCAATATTAATAAGCTGTTATGAGCCCAATATTAGTAAGCTGTTTTAATCCCAATATTAATAAGCTGTTATGAGCCCAATATTATTAAGCTGTTTTAATCCCAATATTAATAAGCTGTTATGAGCCCAATGTTAGTAAGCTGTTATGAGCCCAATATTAGTAAGCTGTTTTAATCCCAATATTAATAAGCTGTTATGAGCCCAATATTAGTAAGCTGTTTTAATCCCAATATTAATAAGCTGTTATGAGCCCAATCCAATATTAGTTAGCTGTTTTAAGCCCAATGTTAGTAAGCTGTTATGAGCCCAATCCAATATTAGTTAGCTGTTATGAGCCCAATATTAGTTAGCTGTAGAAGGGACAATTCCATTGAAACAAAGCTGTGGTACTTTTGACCTCATGTAGATGTGTTGCATCATGGAGTGTGCAATAAGGAAAATTTTCCCTTGTTAGCAGACCCTTTTCTATTTGTTTACTTGGGATTGTGCAGAACTGCAGCTTCTTGTACCGAGTCCCATCCATTGAACTAGAGTTTGATCCATGAAACCTTAGAGAATGCAAACTTTTCCTTTTTTATTACCCTTGATATATTGCATTACCTCCCTCCCTACTATCAATCCTTACTATTTGTGGAGCTCTTTGAGTCACTATTGTTCCTTTACAAGATTAAGAAGATGTAATGATGCACTCTCCACCTGTATTTGAGATTCTACATACCAATTCGTTCTTAAACATTTAGAAAAGAAGGAGTTCTGAAGTTGCAGTAGATTTAAAAACGAAATTTGTAAGACCTGGAGTAAAGCTAAAAGCAGTGTCGTCCTCATGTTTTCTAGCATTTTGGTTTCTTTGATATGATTTTTATATGCCCACATGTTGAGCGTATATTGGTGTTACCTATGGCTGTCTTTTCGTCCACAATTGCTTGTAAACACTCAAGATGTCACAATTATTTATAGATTTTGATGAAACTTGGTGAAATTGTTCATTATCATCCAGAGATGAACCCAGATGAAATAAATAAAATCAGAAAATATTAATTTGAGTTATTGTCCTTGTTTATTGAAATGGTGAAATATTTCATAATGGTGATAGTTGCCATTGTGTAAAATGTTCTAATTTAAAAAACAAAGCTGCCAGTGGGCATATATTACCTTGCCTAGCAACATATCTTATCTTTAGGGATACCCTGGAATGAAGATTTTAGAAGAAAACAATTTAAAATATACAGATTGTTATTATCTATTTGAAATATCACATAAAGATGCTTGTGGTGTACCAATAGATATTAAAAAGTCTCTAAGTGTTGGTTCTATAGTTTTAATAGTGTAAGTTATTCATACTCTTCAGTATATTTCACTGTTCAAGATTAATATCTGGCTTATTGGTTGCCTACTATTAAAAACATGTACATGTACCTTTTTTGGAATCTTTCCATTTTCGGATGGTGTAATTCCAGTTCAATACCTGCAAATATCACCTGGCTTTGCAACATTGTTGATTGTCAGTCTGATTAAAATTAGAACTTTCGTGCCGTCTTCTTTATTAACTTTTATTTTTATATAGCCAGTTCAGTTAGGGTCTAGTGACAGCTCTCTTGAAGGTTTGTCAAATTGACCTTCAGACCTTCAGAGTGTGGCTATATTTCATAAACTGACATTTTTATCTAGTGTTCCACAAGGTAAATTTATACTTAGTGTCAAAATTTGTAATATACAGAATATCCTGGTTCTCAGAGCTTTTTAAAATGACATAAGAAGGAAATTTTGCAGAATGTCAGAGTACTCAGATCTCGGAAATCACAGAGTATACTGTATTATATATAGATAGACACAACTTTATGGAACAACAATCACTGTTTATGTTTAACAACAGTTGATGTCCTTTTAGACTTTAAAGAATATATTATGTTGATTTTCTGTTTCAGAATGGCCAGTGTAATAGCCTTATATTTATTACTAGGATTCTTATACCAAAGATTTGTGTTGCATGCTAAAGGAATGGAACAGATACCTAATTATGCCTTTTGGCAAGATTTTGGCAACTTACAGGCGGTAAGTCCTTTACAATTAAAAGCAATTGTTCACTTTTTTTAGAGATTGATTTGGGTTTTGATTATATGTAAATAGTCTTCAGAAGTATCAGATACACATGTGCTCAATACATGAATTGTAGAGCTATATAGAAATACCACTGTTAAAATAGTGCTCAATACATGAATTGTAGAGAGTTATAGAAATACCACTGTTAAAATAGTGCTCAATACATGAATTGTAGAGCTATATAGAAATACCACCGTTAAAATAGTGCTCAATACATCAATTGTAGAGAGTTATAGAAATACCACTGTTAAAATAGTACTCAATACATCAATTGTAGAGTGATATAGAAATACCACTGTTAAAATAGTGCTCAATACATCAATTGTAGAGTGATATAGAAATACTACTGTTAAAATAGTACTCAATACATCAATTGTAGAGCGATATAGAAATACCACTGATAAAATAGTGCTCAATACACCAATTGTAGAGTGATATAGAAATACCACTGTTAAAATAGTGCTCAATACATCAATTGTAGAGTGATATAGAAATACCACTGTTAAAATAGTGCTCAATACATCAATTGTAGAGCGATATAGAAATACCACTGTTAAAATAGTACTCAATACATCAATTGTAGAGTGATATAGAAATACCACTGTTAAAATAGTGCTCAATACATCAATTGTAGAGTGATATAGAAATACCACTGTTAAAATATCACTCAATACATCAATTGTAGAGTGATATAGAAATACCACTGTTAAAATAGTGCTCAATACATCAATTGTAGAGTGATATAGAAATACCACTGTTAAAATATCACTCAATACATCAATTGTAGAGTGATATAGAAATACCACTGTTAAAATAGTGCTCAATACATCAATTGTAGAGTGATATAGAAATACCACTGTTAAAATATCACTCAATACATCAATTGTAGAGTGATATAGAAATACCACTGTTAAATAGTGCTCAATACATCAATTGTAGAGAGATATACAAATACCACATAGGCTTGTAGAAAAAACCTTTAACCAACCATATATTTTCTTTACTCTCAGATGAAAAAAATTTTCAAATTACTAATGAGAAAAGAAATAACTATATTTTGTAGGATTTAAGTTTACTTAAAGGGGCATTCTGTTTTTTTCGCAGGTTTTTTTAGATTTATAAAAACTAATTTCAAAATTTAGAGAAAAGAAATTCTGCCGTTAATTTTTTAACACCTAAACTACTTAGAAGGTTTACTTAAACTATTTAAGTTTATGTTGTTTGGGAAGTGTTAAAAAGATAACTACTATGCTGAATCAAGTAAAATAAACACCTAATTGTAGAGAAATATGTCTGAAATACGTATTCTAGAGGTTTCAGCTTAAAATTTTGAGTCTATATGAGGCCTAAAAACAAAACAAGTTTAAAAAGAAACATATACTGGTAACTATATAACATTGATAACAAGTTTGTTTCACAAGGATCCTTTCTACCAGCTAGTCCTTGACAAAACCTCAGGGCAATGATCTTTCCCTGATTATCTGTACTTTTTTAAAGCTGGGTCGATAGAAATTATTCAAGGTCAGCCATCATTCGCTCTGCGACCATGATTAGAACCCACTATCACCATTGTTTGATGTAATCAAGTAGTTGATGTCATTTAAAGAAGCAACGTTCTAACAGACTGTACTATAGACAGCACAAAAATAAGTTTAAAATTCCAATCTAATCTAATATATTTTTATATTTTTAGGATGGCTGTAATTTAGTGTGTCGTAGCATGTCTAAGAGTAGATCACTACCCTATAAGGGAATAGGTGATGAACAGTTAGAAGAGGACCTAGACCGAACAGATGATCATTTATTACCTATGTAATTATCATACTTTATACATCAACAAGTACCTGCTTCCTTTATAAACTTTCTATCAACATGGGTTAAAAGTGTAATTGGCCGATATACAGACCAAATCTAGGTCCAGTTTAGTTTTTATTTTTCTACAGAACTTCCAAGCTTTATAAGTTACAAAATGTAATGAAAATGCACAAAAAAATAACATGGTGGAGTTTTGGTTTTGATGACTACTGTTTCTCATAAATTGTTATTTTTCAGTTCTCCTTTTTCATTATGAACAATTGGAGTAAGGCAATTTCATTCTTAGTGACGACTTCAATGAACTCAAAATTAGTTTAGAACAGGATTTAAAAGAGCTTTTCTGGATTTGTTTGTTTCTTGCCCCATTCTGATTTAACCTGTGTTAAGTGATTCTAGAATACCTTGACCATATTATTGGGTTACTATAGCAAATACTATAACTGGCTTGACCACAGAGTAGTGAGTATCCTTTTTCTACATATATATCTGATGATATACTGAGAAGAAGCAGTTAATCTCTGCTGTAGTTTGTATTGCTATATTGTGGTCTAAAATAAAACTTGCAGAAAGCTGGAAAATTGAAAGATAAATAAGGCATTTCATTTCATTGGAGGAACTTTTGTTTCTGTTGGGTTTCTGTTGGCTTTGGTCACTTTATTTCTAGAATGACATCACTCTATGAAGCGTTGTTGATACTAACTTTAGTTTATTTAAAACATCACTTTGACTATCACAATAATGTATAATAGAAATACTACCTCTTAGAATGGACAGAATTTGAAAGTCTCAAACTTGGTCAATAACAGTAGATATATTCATCAGTTGGACTTAACAGGTACCATGACTAAACAATAGAATCTCTATATAAGACGATATTTCCATTAAACTAAATAATTATTGAAAAAACTCTTTTAAGCGTGTTTCAAAATTACATAGTTTATTGGACTATTACTGAGTTTTATAGATTTATTGTATGATAGAGGGATTCTTTTGTATAGTTATGACACCAGGTAAGTCTCACTGATGAACAAAGACTCATTTTGGCCAAGATTAAAAAATTTAAATTTTATTGGTCATCCAAAGAGGTAGTATAACATATATCAGAAATAATTTCCAATTCAATAATTTGACACTAAGAGTGCAAGATAATTATAATGTTCATTCATCTCATTAGACAAATACTACAATAGATTATAATATAGTTTAATTAAAGATTGGTTCCTTATATTCATTTTTGAAAATGAAAATGCTAATACTTATATGAATAGAAAGTAGAGGTGCTCTAATGACATGTCCATAATTAATTAATAACTAGCTAAATTAGAAGAGAATTACCTGCAGAGTGACCGATCACTTTTTTGTTTATCCAGACTGTACTTAAATGGACATTTATGATTGGTTAAAACAAGATTACATTCAATAGGACATAATGATATGATGAAGAATACGTGATGATTCATTAGAAACACCAATTAATCAAATAGTTTGCTTAATTTGTCATTAAAAATAAGGAAACCCTTCTTTAACTAAGGATATGAACAGTTAGATAGAAAATGGAAGTACAGCATAAGCTTAGCTCTGAAGATTCAGAATTGATTGCTCAATTTATAAAATCTCCTGCATATTAAAGTGATTGTCAATAGACAAGATATAAATGGACTGTGTGTTTGATGATGTTGTATATAGAGTTAATATAAAGGCGATGATGTCAATAATCCTATGCATATAAACAATTATGTACATAATGTGTTATATATTAAAGGGATTATAAGAAGTTTTCTAAATTTTCACGTGTATCAGGGACACTCATAGCATCAATTTGCCCCATTCCAATTTTCAGACATCAGTGGTTCTTCAGCAATTCCACTAAAAGAAAGGGTTTTGTTTTATGTCTGATTGAAAAATGGAATTGAAAGCCATGTAATAGCTAACCTATACTTGATGTGTGATAGAGGATATTGACCGTCGGTCATTTGAGCAGCCCTTTCAGTCATGTCTGGCATATAGAGCCAAATCAACAGCCCTGGTACGAATCGATGCTATCTGTGTTCCCGATAAAGTTGAAAGTTTTAGATAATCTCTGATAATCCCTTTAAATGTTTAGCAAGTTCTTCATGTAAGATCCTTTATTACAATTATTATAAGATATAATTTATAACTGAGCCAATATGGCCATAGTTTTATGTAACTGTTTCTCTATGAAAAAATATAGCAAATTCTTTTAAACTTTATATTAAACTTTTCATATGGACTAGTAAAACTGGCACATTAAGATTTTTTTAGCCTGTTTTTCTTTGTGTATCTCTTCATTGCTCACTTTCACTTGCACTTTACTAATAATATATAAGAAAATAGCCTATATTTTTGAGACATTCACAGACCTCTGTCCGTTATCTCGTCTGAACGAGTAAAAAAATTTCCATGTTAGACCATCTGATGTACATCACTGACACTGGGGTTAAAATTCCAAATTAATAAACCTTGATCTAAACAGAATTGGCTCTAGACCCTTCCGTGAGCGGCTACACACAATTATTGCATGAAGAAGTTGATGATATTTTTATATTTGATTATTAGTTTTTGGAATAATGAATGTTTTTAGGTGTGATTATCATTTAGTTAATATTAATTATATTTTTGTTCAAAATTGTTAAATAGATGGTAAAAGGGACATAATTCTGTTAAGTTTTTTGCTTGTATGGATTTACGTTTTGCATTTTTAAAATTTTCTAATCAAAATGTTAGTAGGTTCATTCAAATTTCTGAGTGTTGTTGAAAGTTATGTCTAAAACTTGAGTTTCTTTTTACATTAAAGGAATATTAACTCTTGAAATGGATTTAAAAAGTCTCAAACTTGATCAATAAGAGTATATATTCATCATTGGACTTACCTGGTGTCATGACTAAAAGATATATTCATTAAACTAAATAATTATTGAAATATGCTCGTTTCAGCATGATTCAATGACCTTAAAGTTTAATGAATTATTACTTATGGATTAATTGGAGTATAGAGAGATTGTGTTGTAGAGTTATGACACAGATGAATAAAGACAAACTTTGGCCATGCTATGAGGAACCTTGTACTTATACCTTGACTGCAATAGCCACTATTGAATGCAGCAATTTGATTGGATTCTACGACAGCAAATACAGTCAATCAGAGCCTTTAAAAGCAGGCTCTAAATATTATGGCTTTGAGTTTGCAATGGTCAAGGCCCCTGATTGGCTGTATTCACTAGCGTACAATCAATCAAATCGCTGCATTTCGTGATTCAAGAAGAGTGACTAATAGTGCGTAATAGCGTGTCATTTGTACAAGAATTGTCAGCTATGAACTTAATGGCTATCAAAGAAATAATTGGATTGCAAAAAGGGACATTTTGACTAGCAAACTTGAATACGATATGGCTTAAATTGAACTCTTAGTTGAAGAGTCGTCTTAGACTGTTAACCTTCTCAGCAAGTCTCAGGAATGGCATTGGGTGCTTTTGAGGAATGTGCATTGACTGCTGTCGGTATGTTAGTTCTGGCAACAAGCCTAGATTGGAAGAACAAAGTAGTTTATCTGATACAATGCTCACTGTCTGGTCAGTGATTACTCTTCTCTTGTTATTTCTTGTTATTTCTTGTTAATGTACATTTATAGAACAGGTTATGATTAATAATATATGAAGTCCAGTAACGATATTTATGCACATTTGTGTGAGCAGTCCATTTTATTTTTGGGTAGAATAAGTAGTAATAAGCGCTACATAACTCAAACATAATATAGTATTCTTTGCTACTTACACTACCTAGTAATAAAGTGGACTGCGCTTGTTTTGTGTTGAATCATACAACTATCTTTGTTTGACTATATCTTAAGGTGCGGGCATACGAACGGTCTTGGTCGGAGATATTCGTAGCCGATTAGAGTCTTGTTAAGAGTTTCACTGACCAGCACTGGCACATGAGGAGACAAAAATATCCAGTCGGTCGTTTTCCACCATGTTGATAATCTTGTGGGAGCATGCAATTGAAAGGAAAATGAATCTGATTGGATGATGACGGTCTGTCTTCCAGACAATAATTATCAAACTTGTTTGATACTATAAATCCTGTCGGAGACGCGATTATCTTGTTAAAGCAAGGGCACACGCATGAGTTTACTCAAGACTCTAATGAGCAAAGACTGCCCTGTGCCCGCACCTTTATGACATTAAGTTTGTGTATGTATGATATATAAATGACATGATTTTTAAAGAGTTTAAATTGTATAGAAAAGTATATTTGCTTTTCACAATAAGTGAAAGTAAAATTTATAAAGTGCCTTTTTATTGTGTGGCTTCAGTTTGTACAGAGAGGACAGGGGGTGCCATGTCTCCCACAGAACATAGTAGACCTAGTCTTGACCCTCCCACTTTCAGAGTTCTTATTATTATACATAGGGAAAGAACTAAACACCAAAAGTTTTGGTCAAACAATTAACTATTAGTACACTGAGTACTGATTCAGTTTGATCAAGTAGATAAATAGATACAAATAGCATACTTTAGAAATATTTTCAGGTATAAGTTATAATTTACCTTGAGCTATTACTTTACTACAAAATTCAGAGCCTATTTCACAATTAAAGATGATTTGAATGTCAGTCATCTGATTGGTCAATCTCTTAATTCTTTTATCAATTTAAACTTGTTTTATCCATTCAGATTACTGTATTTCTTTACATCTTGATTGTATATTGTCTTCTAATTATGTGATTAGACCTGTGATTTATATTTGTCTTGCTCTACAGAAAAGTTTGTATATACTCAAAAATGTTACGTTTAATGGTTGGCCTTGTGTGTTTTGTATTTGTAAAGGGAAACTAATCCATTTATAAAGCATAATTCGGACAAGCATAGTAAATAGGAGCTTGACTTTATCTTTCAGAGGTTTCGTTGCATCAGTCTTAAAGAGGTTTTCATAACTTTATATGTTAATTGGGGACACTGATAGCATCGATTTGCACCATTCCAATTTTCAATCAGTTGTCTGTGGATCTTGCTATTCCACACAAACTCTGAAACAAAGCACATTTTAATAACAAATCTGGTAATAACTTGTGAGCAGCTTCTCTGATAAACAGCCATAGATGGGCCCAATACATGAAAAGTTTCAAGAAAACCTCACAAGAATACCTTTTGTTCTTTGGTTTTCTACCTGTTTTTGTACAGTTTGTTCCCTAATTGTTTTTTGCATGAGATCGGTTCTGCAAATGTCACTGTGAGTACAATATCATAGTCATATGAGATATTGTAGTTGGATGGGTTTTTTCATAACCTGTAAAGACACATCAAATGTCCCCAAAGAAAAGTACAAATGTCCCCTTTTGGGACCTACGCTTTTGATGGAAGCTCAAAATATATTTCCCATTGTAAATCTGGCCTTAATTAGTAGGATTCATTTTTCTGTTAGTTAATTATGCTTGTAATAATTGGTATTTGAGTTTGTATGTTTATATTCTTATCATTCCAAAATAAATTTTCTTCATTTAATCTTTTTTGGGGGTTTTATAAGCCAAAACATTTTGCTATACAGACTGTTGCGGGGCCCAGCAAACTTACAACAAAAATGGCTTTTAGATATTTTGAAGAACAAGAGACCAGTTTTCTAAGGAACAAAAGAACATTCTGATGTTTTCAGATAAATTTAATAAACTTCCGATATCACACATGGCAACTTTACATAATGTTTTTAATTTCAAGAAAAACATAACCAGCTACTCTCAATATGCCATAGCCAATGTCAAATATGTGTCTATTTAGAACTTCAATTTTCACAGCCTGGTGATCTATTTTCTCATTCTAATTGTATTAATTCCAGCATACTGTTCATCATGACCTTGTCTCGCCCTAACTGTTTCTTGCAGATCACCAGGATAATAGTACCATGACTTGCAGTCTTGTTTCTTCAGCATCAAACTTTTTACTTTTTCTTCTCTATCTCTAAAAAAAAACACAAAAACAAACATCCTAATTCTGAACTTCCTGAATCAATTAATCTACTTAGAATTAGATTACAACTTTATAATTGTTTCTGTCTCCATTGTAATCTAACGAGATTTATATCAAGGTCGTGTACTGGTGACGATTCAAGCTGTTTATAGCAGCACACTCTCCCACCAATCAGAATCACCATTCAACCTTGAGGTATCGTGCCCACTTACTCAGGATTGATTTTCCAAGAGAGTCTAACCCACTGCAGCTTCATTATACATATAAAGCTGTTTTCAACCTTTTTTTTCATCAAAAACTTTTTTAAAATCTCACCTGAGTGCTAGTTTTTCCATTTCATCAATATGTTCTATCATTTTTTTATGATAATCATATTCATAACTATCATAGATATATTTACTGAACCATCTCTCTATAGGGCCCTATCATATAATTATAACACTTCAATAGACCTTATTCACACCTGTTTTATAAGACACTGAAAGCGAGGTTCATAATGCAAATTACGTCATCTATTGACCATGTGTGTCATTTTAACCTTAAATATCGTCAACAGGTTATTGCTAAATTATGATATTGCTCTACTCTAGGTTTCCATATCTGTCAATCCTTACTTTATCAAGGGGATTACAAGACACATTTTGGTTGGTTAAAAATAATAACGAAAAAGATATGAAATTGTTATTAGATTTTAATTAGATTGGCTTGATACTCACTTTGTAATATTCATAATGTTTTGGTTCATAACCCTCAGGTATGTCAGAAAGTTCAGCTTGTCCTAAAATACAACACAACACAGATAACATTACTTATTGACTACATTATTTGTTGACTTACTCAATGACTAATCTGAAGATAGCTTGCCAGGAAAGATAATGTACGCCCAATGGCAGCTTTGATTTTGAACATAAATATTTAGCAGTACAGTAACAATCACCAGTATGAAATATTCAACCTTCAGTCATACACTTCTTTTGAACTCTTTAGCACAACACTGAATAATATTGAGTATGAGTTATTGCCCTTGTTCTTGAAAACGTGTTCAATCTTTAGCTCGTGAAAACTCTAGAAAGCAAATATTCAATCTTCAGGACTGAATAATAAAACCAAGTTTTGTCAAAATCCAGAAAGATTCATGCCTTTTAGTGTTTAAGAGCTAAATTTGAAAGCGGTTTCAAGAACAAGGGCAATAACTCTTCTTAACTTTTGCTTAAGTCATTATCCATAGCACAATGAGTGTAAGCCTTTATCTAAAGAGTTCAAAATAGTCATTTCTTTTCGCTATATGACTATAAATGTTATTGTGAAAATAAGGAGTTGTCTGCTCTTGTTTTCTATCAGTAGAGTAGCCGGCAGAACTGGAGCATAGAAAATTAAATGATGATCAGGTAAAGACATGAAAGTTTCAAATTCAACAACATGTTGTAGTATGCACCAATTTACTTCACACATTTTGAAATATCAATATTTCAGTCTAAAAGCAGAGTTTAATAAGGATATTATAAGGAACAAAACTTGAAAAATATACTTCTTTTTATAAATCTTAAGCAAACAAAAAATAAAGCAAGGATTAATCTTGTACATAATCTGTTAAAAAGCTCTAGAAAGATGAAACGTAAACATACCCACTACAAAATTAGCATAGCCCATAATCAACCCAACTGGAACAAGCCAAAACATTGTCCAAAACCACTGGAATAGAAATAATGTTTGATATAATCTTTGTAAGACATGTAGAAGAAAACGGTCTCTGTGAAAGTTACTAGCACTCTGCAACATATTATGGTAATAAATGGCCATATTTTTTAACGGATTTTCATGTGATTATGATAATTTAATAATTGGAGGCTGGACTTTCAGGTATTTGTAAACAAAGTCAATGAAAACAAAAACTTTGTAAGATACGGAACTAAAATGATAATAAAATGTAACCAATAGTCATAATAAAGAATTAAATTTGTATGAAAGTGTGATAATTATCTCCCAAAGTTTCTAAATTTAAGGACTATACTTTGGGAACAATGTTACTATCACTTGACAAATCACTGCTAAATACCGGAAGTAAAGAGTGTAGGCCAAGAAGACACAACAGAATTCACTTTTCGCTACCGGGTCAGATTCAGCTTACGGAAACTGCTGAGGATTGCGGGATGACATAGATGTAGGAAGGATAACAAAAAGGATACAAGATATATGGATATACTACTTCAGGATTGTTGTTAATTATTTTAACTTGATAACGTTACCGGTTTGTGTTTCGAAATGTAGAAGTAGTATATCCATATATCTTGTGTTCTGTATCATATACACAATCTATATAAATAATATCTGTTGCTTGCGCTTGTAGTTACTTTTCCTCAAATCTTCTTCAGTTTCAATCTAATCATCGTTGTCGTTAACGGTAATTGGAATTTTTACAAGACTACTGATACTATAAAGGAATATTGTCAAAGGCATTTTCCTTGCCCTTTCATCTGAAATTAGGGAGTGAGCATGTTGCAACTGCACTTTTGTACATTACTTCAGACCTGATGCTTACCACGTCATCTTTAAATGATTGCCATTCAAACTGGGTATGATGTCGTACTATCTTTGCTTTGCCTGCCATACTTCGAACTGAAATGGAAAACAAAATTACTTGATAGACCTATCATAGAGGCTAGGAAAATCGTTCAAAAGTAAGTAAAAGTGTGCTTGTCCTGGGCCTATGTTAAGAAAGGTATCAGTATGGCTTTAACTGCATAAGATTAAGAAAAAAAAAGACAGCAAAGACAAGTTACAAGTAGAGTAAATCATATGCATGAAGCATTCTGAATTGTAATAAGCCAAAGAGAAGAGACCAGAATCAAGATAAATACTTAAATAAAAGCTTAAACTAATCTTTCTTGTTCATCTCCAGCCAGGACTAAAAATATTTAATAAAACCTAACATTAAAATTGAATACTGCTAGAATATAAAACCTGAAATTGTCTGTAGTTTCGGCAGCGAGAAAATCCCATTCTGTCCATTCAGTTTGAAACCAGCCCTGAAAGTTCTTTGGAGGACTGGTCGCAACAAACTCATGCCAGCCATTTTGCTGACCTTTCAGTCAAGGTCGTTGCATAGAGGTGATGTGCGTCACGTAAATATTGTCTAAAGGAAAAAAAAATTGGAAGAGTTAAAAATCATTTAGGATTATTTTCCCATGTTATTGCATTTCAAATATTTGTATTTTGACTTCCAAAAAATAGTTTAGTATTGATCACGTGATATTTTTGGAAAATATTGTTGAACATCACACTTAACAAAACAAGGAATAAACAAACAAAAATAAAATGGACTTGTTGGGGTCTATTTTAGGGACTATGCAAAAGCCTCCCACGGTTGGCGAAGAGGAGAGGAAAAAAGCTAAAGGTACCTTGAATGAACAGACTATTCATATCCGATAAGATAGGGATGCAATCTGTATTTTAATTAAATAAACCCCCCTTCTTTTTTTTGTATCGGTTTCGTACAAAATATTTCCCATATTTGTCAACATAAATGAAACGAATATATTTAACATTTTTTCATGACACTTAAAGGTGTTTGCAAAACATTATTAACGGTAGTCATAATTTGGCTTGAATGGTATTGCCTAGTCATAAACATCATCCTAGGTAGTGGCTCAGTGTGTGATAGCCTACAGAGGCTTACCCAACCAAAGGCTAGGGATATATTAGGTGATGATTTTCCTTTGTCAGTGATGCAGGTTGAAAGGGTTGACATTGATGACATTTTACAGTTATTAGTTTTCCAGTTTAGAAAAATATTTTGGTTTAAAAGTCGTGATCCGATTCTAGCTAGTAGGCCAGGCAAGTTGTTTTGTAGGAGGCTTGGATTTCATCATCGTGTTATAGATGAAAATGAAAAATGAAATGAATGGAGTTTTACGTCCTACTCTTCTGCACCTTGTGGGCTAATGAAGACGGGCGTGTTATAGATGAGGCCAAATTCATAGCTTAAGTAATGGATTTATGTTTTATAGGCCTAATTTGACACCCAAAAAGTTCTCTGATGATTATAAAAAATATCAAATTATTGGCCAACTGGATTTGAGATTAGGAATTTTAGGTTGTAACATTGCGGTTAAGCAATGTTACGAAAGCACAGGCACAGGCATGTAGGCGTAACCTCTAGTGATAGAGCAATGAGATTAGGGTGATTGAAGAGTAACCAGTTACTAATCAATATAAGGCACTGGCACAGGGTTAAAGTTATGTTTACAATAATTGTGATGCTAATATGCAATGAACTAAATCCAAGAAGATCATAACGGTTATCATATAAATCTTCTTGGACCTAATGGATTTGAGATAATACTTAAATTACAGCCAATTTTTTGGCAGCCTAATAAATCTGGTATAGGGTTTAATGAATGGAAACCAAACACCTCAGGTGTAATGTGGTACCTTGTGGGCCACAAAGAAATAAAAAAATATCTGAATATGTCTAGAGGACTTAATTTGGGACCAATGCCAATTTTTTTACCAATTATAACTTAAGTTTCAGAAACAGGAATTTTTTATGTAAGCCAATCAGTAGTATTCACAGCTCACTGTCAAAATTTGAGTGTGTGTCCAGAATTATTTGCATTTGATAGTTAAAAAAATGAGTCGTCTTTTCTTGAGTCAAAAAAAGGAAAAAGAAAAGAAATTCCTATTTGGAGATTTTTTTGAAGGATTTTCGTACATTACTAGTTCTTCTGTAGACTATTTATACATATTCAAGACTCAAATCAACCACTCAAAATGGCACACCAGTCCCTTTAATATTTCAGCCTTGTAGAAATACCAAACTTTAGACCAAATTTGGTGTTTGTCATTTCAACAATTTTTCAAAACTAACTGTCTATGAATAGTGACATTTTATGCCATGGAGAAATCACAACTAAGGAGGGTAGGGGTAGATGGTAGCTTCACTTGGTTAACTTTATAGATGAGTGCATGTTTGTTACAAGATCGGAACTGTCCGTTGAATATTTTGACCGTGATATAAGCAAGGATGGTGTCGACTTTAATTTAGTAATTAGAACTACATTTAGGCGTAACAAATTGGCAATGTATCCAGTAGAGTCACCATCTTCATACTACCTGGATAGGATATTTTGTATGGTAGACTTACACAAGGCTTTCAACTTTTTTGCCACTCAATTCAGGTCAACTAAGCTTAGTCAATGTCTACTAGCTAGTTGGGTGCAATCTTTATTACTCAAATTGATAATTGATGTAAAAAGAGTATGCTCTCTTCTTGGGACCTTGACCAGTGCTTTTATAACACCCAACATTGACATTAATTATTTGAATGTGCATACATTGGCCTATATTTTTCTGACATTTACCAGCTGACATCTGTCAAAATATTACTATCAGAGGCGATATTTGACAGTACTTTAATGATTTTAATTGATAAGAGTGTTGCTCTAGGTAATAGGTTAAATTATAAATCTATATGATTGATCTTGATATATATACCTACTTCCCACCTAGATGATAATCACCAATTGAAAATATATTATTTATATAAAAACTGTAAATTAATTATAGTAATACTTGTGTTACGTTAAAGGAACAGGTTTCACTATCCATTTGACCAATTGTATCTTAGTCTCAGAAATGGGAATTTTTTAGCTGAGCTAATCAGTAATATTCACAGCTCACTGTTGCAATTTGAGCCTTCAAATCCATTTCTGTCCAGAATTATCCAAGTTTAAAACTTAACGTCTTTTCTCAAGACTCTGCCATATATAAAATAGACATTATAGAAATGGAAAGTGAAATTCCTAGTCCAAGATATTTTTGAAGGAATTAATCCATTTTTGCAAGTTTCTAGTACTTCTGAAGACTATTTACATATATTCAATGCCCAAATCAACCTCCTAAGACAATCTGAGTTTTCGGACATCTGAGTTTTCGGACATCCGAGTATTCTGACATCCGAGTATTCTGACATCCGAGTGTTCTGACATCCGAGTGTTCCGACAGCCGAGTGTTCCGACAGCCGAGTGTTTCTACATCCGAGTGTTCTGACATCCGAGTATTCTGACATCCGAGTATTCTGACATCCGAGTATTCTGACATCCGAATATGCTGACATCCGAGTATTCTGACATCCGAGTATTCTGACATCCGAGTATTCTGACATCCGAGTGTTCTGACAGCCGAGTGTTCTGACAGCCGAGTGTTCCGACATCCCAGTATTCCCACATCCGAGTATTCCGACAATCTATACAATCTGACATCTTTTTTATGGTCCCAGTTGATTTCCTTCTTGTTTTGTTTAAAGAAACTTTGAATACTACGATGTTCTGTGGATTACATCTGACGTCACCTTAACCACTTACCACCAATTAGATAATCACTTATTATTGATCATCTTAATAAAATCTCATGAACACAAAAGATAGCTGATTTCAATTCTGCTGATTAATCACTTTTGAACAAATGGCGTTGTGTCATGGTCATATATTATAGAAAGAAAGAATCCCAAAATTAATGTAGGTCCATTGTCAATATTCTACTTAAAGAGACAAATTTTCAAAAATTATAAAAGATCAAAATGGTTAGTTATAAAGAAATAATAAAGAGGAATGAACAGTTTTCCCAGATCAATTTACAGAATTTACAGCAGGACAAACATTTTTAGAGAGCTCAAAGATTTAACAAGCAGTTCTCGTTTTGAGAAGAATTCTATCGGGGATATTTAGATATAACTGGACACAATTAGATAACAATTACTTTATTTAGAGATATTCTCTTTTACTCTCATGGTATTTCTTTCCTTTAATTTTTAAGATAATTAATTATTTTAAGGAAACTAAGATTTTGTAAAGTTCTTGTGTCCTAGTATAAATCCTTGTTTCTCTTTATTCCAGTCAACCAAACTACAAATGTTGTTAGCTAGGTTTTTTTATTTTTGTGAGGTTCTATAGCACAGTCGGATAGAGCGTTGTTTCTTTACATGATGTCTTTTGCTTGGTTACGTCCAGCTAATGGTGGATGTGGGTTTCGATCTCAATTGGCATGTGAAAGTCTGATGACTTTGAATAAGTCATCTTCACTCATAATTCCAGTCGACCCAGCTGTAAATGGGTACGGATAATCCGGGAAAGATCAATGCCAAGAGGTTTGACCAAGGACCAGCGGGTAGAAAAGATCCTTAACTGTGAACCTAAGTTATTATTCTTGTAAAATATAGTTGTTTCTTTCTTTTTCTTTCCTTCTTTCTTAAGTTCTTTTTTCTTAAAATGGGTAAATAATTCATCTTTCATCATCATTCCAATTTTTCTTTGTTTTAGAACAACAGAAAATAATTGAGAAAAAACAACAACAAGAGAAAAAGATTCTAGATGTTTTCAGAGTGAAGGTAGATAAGCTGTATATCTTTAAAACTTTATATCATTTCTTCAGGCCCGTAGCCAGACTTGATTGTTGGGAGGCAAGTAATATATCAGGAGGGGTAACAGGGTGTGGTGTATAGTTGCAGTGATGATATTGGTTGGTCATTAGACTTTCATTTTAGGGGAGGGGATCCTTTTCCCCCCAGTAGTTGCTTCCTGCATTTCTTGTAATTTCCAGCTTTATCAAGTACATAACATACTGTATAATAACAAATATAACGTGCACCTTTTCTTACCTCCTGTAAACAGTGGCGGAGCCAAAGGTTTACGTCTGAGGGGTTATCCGGCCCCCTCGCAGCCCTGAAGGCATGATTTTCGGGCAAAAATCTAATAACTAGGTAAGAAATTCGGGTAACCTCAGGTATTTCACCCCCCCCCCCCCCCTCAGACGTAAACCTGGCTCCGCCACTACCTGTAAACCTGGATAAACTATTCACTAATCATAGACATGACAACTAGCTCTACTTGTCCAACTTCAGTAGGGACGCAGGAAGGTCAGTTGTCTGAAGATCCCATAGCGTGAAACTCTGAGTAACAACAACATGTTTCATTTAGGTTCTGTTTTTAATATTTCTATCTCGCTCTACGAATGATGTAACAGTGAAAATATTTTATTGTGTATATATATGAGGAATAACACAGCATTCTGATAATCGCAGGTAATATATCACATATCCCATGACCTTACCTTACATTTTACCCGAAGCACTTCCACATTTGATTCAAGGCACCTTGGCATTATTTTATCCTAGATAGAGGTCAAGAATTTACTCGTTCTCAGTGGCCCCGATGAGTTCAACTTGAATGAAACTGGTCTGAGGCCATACAAACCAGATCAAGTGTGTCATTTTGTTATATTATTTAGGCCTACATGTCACCTTTATACTATATATCTCACTTATATTCTAGACCCAGAAAAAGATCCATGAATTTATCAAGAATGGTTTGGAAGAGAAGTTGAAATTTGAACCTTGTGAGAAAGTCTACAGAGCTATTATGTAAGTTTTTAGACCCTAATTTTATACATCTTAAAGTAACCAGCACTAATAGATAATTTTGACATTATATCTCTGCTTCTATTCAGAGTTAAATTTAAGTGGTATTGCATCGTAGTTTCCCAATCAAAATGACCACTATGCAATCCAAAATTGTGTATTTTTCCTAGCGGCCTTTATTACCTTTAGAAACTAATGTCATTGGCAAGATCGATCTGAAATCTATAACTGGCATATTTTGAATTGCTACAAAATTTTTATAAAATGCAAATCAAAATTTAATTTGATTAGCCA
The DNA here is from genome assembly GCF_000327385.1 of Lottia gigantea. NCBI lineage: Eukaryota > Metazoa > Mollusca > Gastropoda > Lottiidae > Lottia > Lottia gigantea. Next base: position 993,043 of record NW_008711042.1, on the reverse strand, counting down.
ATACTGAAATTTAGCGTGATAAATTTATAATCGAATTGTTAAATCTAAATGGAACTGTGATTTTATTTATAGACATGAAGTAGCTGATGTAGCTGGATTAACATCGTTCTCGTTTGGTTTAGATGAACAAGATAGATACGTTATGTTATGGAAGAAGGTAGGTCTATAGTCAGTTTCAAATTTCTTTTAAGGAATGCGTGTGGTTTAAAGGTATTTATGAGTATAGAGGACAATGATAGCATCAATTTGCACCATTCTAATTTTCAATCAGACACCTGTGATTCCTCCAATTCCACTAAAACAAAGTGTTTTTACTACTCTGGCAGACCTCCAGACCTTAGTTGATTCAGCCCTTTGAACGACGCCTCATTGAGACACCTCTCATATTTGGCCCACCCTCAGGCATTTTCTAGATACGCCCCTGTGCTTTAAGATAAGCTAATTGATTTTTTCTGATATTTATCAGAGAAGACAGCTATTTTAATTTTAGGGAAATAAACTGACTGGAGATTACAATATCTAATTTGTGTAAGAAACAAAAATAAATGAATATCTCAAGTCTATCTGTATAAATGTATGAACATATATTTAAAAAATGCAGCCGTTAAAAGATCCAGATTCAAAGAATTAAAGGCTGGCATTTTTTAGTTAAAACTTTCAGAAATTTTCGACCTACAAAAAAAGAAGAATGTCCCTTTAACATATATCAATAATTTTGACAGGAATTTGCTCCTGGTGATGAAGAATTATTGGCCTATAGGCGCGGTGAAGAATGGGACCCGGAGAAAGCTAAACAATTAGCCAAAGAAAAGGTAAGTGGTCTATTAGGATTTGATATTCTTCATAGTAATAGTGTTCACAGCCCACTATCGAAATTCAAGCCTTCATATCCATGTTGTTCAGAATTATCTGCGTTTGAAAGTTAAAATGAAGACATACACAAATAGTTTGAGATATTTTTGAAGGGATTATGCAATTTCCATACCTTTTTGGTACTTCTGAACACTATTTACATATATTAAAGACTGAAATCAAGGTCTAAAATGGTGAACCTGTCATTTTAAGTATAGCTATGAATCTATGCCATCAAGAAGTCTAGGTTCATAGCATGATACACATATACATCAGCTCTTGTCAATTAAATTCTACTGCTGTTGTTTTATTGGTTTAGATTCAATGCCTCATACAAAGCTATTTGGATAAAGTGATCTACTGCATCATCTATTGATGAGCTCACATCAATTTAAGTATTTACTGTATTTTTATTCAAACAGGAATTAGAAAAATTAGCAGGTGAAAACGAAAGTAAATGTAAAGTGATACCTTCCTCGAATTATCGTGATAAATATAAACATCTGATTGGAGAGGAGGCAGCTAAAGATGCAGCTCAGGATCTTACTGCTAATAAATCATACGGCTTTGGTAAGTTTTTAGCAATTTCCATTTCTAAAGGCGCTTATACACCAGGGGCCATATTCTGAAAAACTGTCATCAGTCACTAAAATTATTTTTAAAAACTTTACTGTCATCAGTCATCTGATTGGTCAATCACTAAAATTGATTATAAATTTAGTTTTGTAATCCAATCAGATTACTGTATTTCTTAAAATCTGGATTTTATTTAATTTAAGTTGTGGGAATAAGCCCCCTGATTCAGGACGACATAATAGAAACAAAATAACAATATATATCATCATAGGAAATTTTGATGTGTTCTACCAAGCCAGTTTGCATAGTTTATGTTATTTATATTGTTTGTAGATTGTAGAGTGCAGTAGAGTATTTAGGGAAAAGACTATTGGGCCATGGCCCTACCTTCAGGCCTGTGATAGGTCTTATTTCGAAGTAAAGATTAAGCACCCTAAATGTTCAACAAGCCATCTGATATCCGTTGGCATTTCGGGGACCTCTGGCAGTGCCCAGTCCCTGAAAACCTTAACCCTAAACCTAACCCCCATGGGACTTTGGACCTTGCCTTGGACAGACACCTCTCCTTTTTGGCCTTTCAGGTATTTTCTATTGTACTTGACCTAGTGTATTCACTATTAAAGCCAGATGCAACTGCAAACTGCTAAAAGAGGGCAACCCTATGCCACCCTGGCAATCTAACCGTTTAGTTCCCACGACCCTGCATTTGTGTACCACAGTACTAGGGATATTGATGAGTTCCTGAACCCCTTTGCATAGTTGCATCAGGTGTTGCTGCAAAAACATATAAAGTAAAGATAACAGCCCTGTACCAGTTTGATGTTGTTTACTTTCAGTGTCGAGTCAAAATAAACGAGATACAAGAACAATAGAACAAGTTTTAGCTGATACAAGGGCTAAGAAAAAACAGAAGACTGATCACACGGCAACCACCACATCAGACGACAGTGCTTCCAGCCAATCACAGACCTCAGTTTTAGAGAACCCTGAATCTAGCGTATTACCGTCAAACCAGGAGGAATCTTGATGGACAGATTAGAATTAGAGTTTTAGAATTAATTTTGTAGGTTGATGAACTTGCCACCATCATTGATTATGATATTTTATTATTTTTATAACAATTTTATGGTAGGTATTCTACTCCTGGGTTTTATTGTACAATACAATTGTATTTTAGTTGCAGAGAGTCATGCTGCATATCAATTGACACTGACCCCTCAGTTTCATTCTTTATAGATCTAATGTTAGACAAAGAGTGGGAACAGGTACAGTTTTTTCTGGATGTAAATCCATATACTTTCTTGAAGAGATTTCTCATTGATTTTAGTATGTAATAAAACTCAGGAGTACCGTAGTATACCATAAAATTGTGTTCCATTATTTAATGTGATCTCTACCCCTCAATGTTGTTGAAGGATTTTCAAATAACTTATAATAGCTCTACATGTATATCTATTGTGAAAAAGAGTCATAGCTCTTTATTATTGAATATGACAGTAAAAGAAATAAGTTATTAATTTGTGGTGAGCAATTGTTCTTTTTCTCATTTCTTTGGAGCAATTGTTTGCTGAGCATCTGTCCTACTCTCAGCAATACTATAGAATTTAGGTCTCTGGTTTTAATAATGTTAGAGACAAGTGTGAAAAAAAGTAATTTGTACCCCAAAAAAAGTAATTTGTAGCAAAAAAAGTAAGTAATTTGTACCCCAAAGTAATTAATTTGTACCAAAAAAGTAATTAATTTGTACCAAAAAAAGTAATAAAGTGAATTCAGTATCTTTTGAATTTTGAAACTCTAGGTCAAGTAGAGTGTGATACATGTTGCTAAAATATGTTTATCACCCGGCCTAGTCCAAAACATCTAGCTCTATTCCAGTCTCTAAAATGGGTTTATCACCCGGCCTAGTCTGAAACATCTGCTTCTATTCCAGTCTCTGATAGATATTTTGACAGTTATCCAATGGAGTAAACCAGTCTACAACTTTCAAAATATCTATAAAAGGCTGGAGGAGGCAGATGTTTTGGACTACATCCGGCCTAGCCTGAAACATCTAGCTCTATTCCAGCCTCTGATAGATATTTTGACAGTGCTGGAGTAAAGCAGTTAAAAACTTTCAAAATATCTATAAAAGGCTGAATAGAGGCTACACTAGCTGGCCTAAAAGCACTATATGAAGCGAGTTTTTCTAACCTTTGTATTAACTCTATAGGACTCTTTTAAGTTTCTATGCACCTTTGAAAAGGCTGGGACACAGATATTGAATTTTTCGCATGATTTATCAACATCCATAATCTCTTGAAAATAGCTGGAAGGGGAAAGAGACAGCTGAAGTCATAAAAAAGGATTCTTAATTTGGATTGGACAATTATAAGAAGGGGTATTGTGTGCCGAGGACTGTGTACGTTGCCCTTGACAATTGGAAATCGAAAATGAATATGCTCTCAACATATCCACACTACATATTGCTGCCTTCCTTCAAGTCCATATCTTCACAGTGTCAAGTAATTACGAACATAGTCTTATTCCCTGACTGTAATAATCACCTTTCTTGTATCACAGAATACAGCGATTTGATTGGATTGTACGCTAGTAAATACAGCCAATTACAGTTCTGGACAGAAAGTTTGTAAGCGATAATGTTGACAGAGTTTTTGTCAAGCACTATGTATTCTCTAGCGTACAATCCAATCAAGTCGAAATTACAAGATATAAGACGAAGTTCGTAATAGCGTGACATGGTACAGATGTTATCGCAAGAGCAAAAAAATCCAATTGATATGATTATAATATAATTGAACGACGCAGTATTTATAAAATGATGGCTACTAAACGATATGACTGTCCAATTTGGGTAAGTTGTCCCCAGTTTCACTCTTTAAAGAATTGTCACAGATGTCAAGGTCAAGGTCATCAGCAACGCAGCCAGAATCTCCAGAGCACTGAGACATCTGACTCTCCAGGCTTGCCGATGACTCAAAACGCACCTTGCGAGATTTCACTGCTAGCGCGAATCGTAGTCTATCCATAAGCATGGTATCCTTCACATCAAGATAGGTGAACGTCTTGATACAGCATTTTAAGACAGTATCCATTTCCTCTTCCGGTATCTTTTCATAGAACACGATGATTAAATGGCGGCGTTTCTTAGTGATGCTCTCTTGATAGGCATAACGAAATTCTTGAAGCCCCCACATACTTTTCAAGAAGCTTCTCGACAGGATTAAGATTGTGTGTCTACTGTTGTCAATACTGTCAATAATATTATCTTGAATGTTCTTTCCGCCAATAAAATCTCTTTGATGCAGACACAATTTGAAAGATGGTTCGCCATTTTGTGGTGTTTCCAGTTTCGGCAGCAAGACGTCGAGCACCCAGTTTTCTTCAACGGAGCAGTAAGAAACGAACGCGTCGTAAGCCTTTTCTTCTTTTTTATCATCGACATCCCATGGTAACAGAATATGGAATTTGATATAGAGAATTATTTTGATTTCACGACGATACCTGAACGTGACGATGATGACTAGAATCAAGATGGCGGCTACAACTCCTAATACAACCAGATATATTGTCAAGTCATCTGGAGTAATCGGACAACCCATCTCGACCCTCTTCACTACACCTATCTTGATGCCTTTAGCACTGGCGGGGCTGGCACAAGTTATGTTCTGTATGTATTTATACGGTGCCATTGCCCCTGTAAAGAAATCATCATTCTGAACAGTGTCAATGAAATCTTGCTCCAGGCAGCTGCAATCTAATGGGTTTCCACGGATATCAACTAAAGTGTTTTTGAGGAAAGACCAAGTTTGTAAATCTTTCAATGATACGACTGTAATGTTATTGAATCTAACGTCTATGACTGTACGATCTCCTCGTCGTGGCCCACTGTAATCGGCCAGTTTAACTTCATCGATCCGGTTATAGGAAAGGTCCAAATATTTTAAAGATCTAAAGCCGTCGTACCAATTACTCAATGGCGACGGGATGCTGGTGTAACCATTGTGAGAAAAGTTCATTGTTTTTAAATAGCGATATTCCGAGTCGATCTTCATGGCTCTGAGCGAGGATTTAGAAGATGTAAGTGAATAGGTCTCCTCTAGGTAATTTAATTTTAAAAACCGACAGTTATAGTCCAGATTATCGACTTTCTCTAAGAAATCAAAAATTAGATCATAATCCGCCAGGATGCTGATAATATTGGGGTCGTGCATATCAAAAGTAAAATCGACCGTAAAATTCCTGAGTATCATTCTACGTAGCGTTTCATCATGACCACAATCCCACTCCCGACTGCTGTTTTCAATATTTTGAATACTGGAAACGAGGCGATTAATATCGATAATGGATTGACAGTTGATCAGTTCCAGGATTTCCAGATTGTCTTTGGTTCCTTCCAATTCCTGATTGTCCCAATCGTTCATATACTCATACAGAGAACAATCCTTGATTTTTAGCTCGATCAGTTTATCTACCTTCATTGGCCATCGCATTGACAGGTTCCCGTTTGTCGAGCAGTCAATATCAACAATATACCTTACGTCCCCGGTTATGTTTACGGAGAAGTTGTGTAAATCTTGTAATCTGAATTCGGTTTGCTCCGTACCGTTTAATGAACACTGCAAATAAACACTTGGCGATGTGGAATTTTCTTCAGAGATTCTGTGGGCACACACATCATTCCAAAACGGTGGGAAATACTCTAATTCTAGGGTAGAATAAGGTGTACACGCCACGGAGAGCCAAATAACAACAAAACTGAACATTAAATCCATTGCTTGCAACATCTTGTACCGCAAATTGTTCATTCTTCTGCGGTCATCTTAAAACAAAATCACACGAGGTTTTAAATAGAAGTTTGATCCAGCCAATTCACTGTACTAATTAACAGAATATAAGTGTCTATTAATTTTTAGTCTGTGTATTGTCCGATACGATATGAATTCTCAGACATTTTCCTCGGTAAATTCGGACACACGATGAGAAGTATATTGCAGTTAAATAAACAATTTCTCAAATCTCCCCAAGAAATTTGGGCACAAAAAGGTCACCACTATAAACAATATCCCCTAAACGTGTAGCTCTCTTCTTAGAAATTCTGACACAAATGAAACATAAAGTATCAACATTCAGTAATATAAGAGTTGGTATATGTATGTAAGCTATAAACCAGTTAAATCCGTGAGTGGTGGATATACCGACCCTTTGTTTAAAACACGGTTGACCTACCCTGATTATATTGCTATATCTACATCAACTTCACCATTAGGGGGCTCTCAATGAACATACCTAGGAAGGTTGGTAGATGACACGTTAAAGTTTAGATAACTGATATCACAGACTAGGTAGTTGGTAGATGACAAGTTAACGTTTGCTTCCAGCTAACTGATATCACAGACTAGGTAGTTGTTGTTAGATGACTAGCTAGTTCGTTGTTGGTTGGAGACAAGTTAACGTTCAGCTAACTGCAGTCTAGGTACTTGTTGGTAGATGGTAGTTGGAGATCAAACAAAACCTCCTATTTCGATCTTATACAATCTTTAAAGTTTGTAGCATACATGTATTCTATATTAAAATCCAGAATGACATTGCAAGTGACATCAGAATTTGTCCAACGAACAGTATACACAGTATTAGATCTATAGCAATTATTTATGTTAAAAATCTTCACAAACGTTTTCACTTCACTGATCTAAGACAGCTCTATAAATATCCCTTTTACGTTATGGTCTATTTACATCGATCCAGCCTGGTTTCAGACGCACTACTGTCTCGAACAGTTTCTGCAAATCTAAGATTTCAACACGTCATATATCCAGCACTACTGTCAATGAATATTTACTATATAAGTCATATTCTAATGAGAGGATATCTCACAAAACGTTGAAATACACGAAGCCTAAACGTTAATCATATATATAATGTATCTATGTATAAATGTCAAAAAATATGATTCAGTAAACATAGTAATTTGCGTATTTTGACTTGAGGATAGCTCACGACTAATTCATCAAACATCTATCGGTATAGTAAACACTCTAGTTTAGATCCGGTTTATTTTACCATGGCCGATATTTCACTGTTTGTTTTTTTGTCGATTACAGTTTCTGCTCACACATCTTGAACTTTGAGGACCGTGAGTCAGTTTTGAACGACCTTGGGACAAGTTTATGAAATTGTTTCAGTGTTCGAGGGCTGTATGGGTTATAATTATCTTATTATCTACTACACACGTCTGATTGAATATTGGAATGCGCAAATTGATGCTATCAGTTGTTCAGATACACATTTTAAAAAATTAGAAAATCTCTTTTTAACCCCTTTAAACTGTAATCCTTATTTGATCACATTAAAAAGGGACATATCCGCCTTCCATTTAGAAACGTGAATTTTTTGGCTAAGCTAATCAGTAAAAGTGTTTACAGCTCACCGTTATCTGAGCCTTCAAAACCATGTGCGTCGAAACTTGTGTGAGTTTAGAGATGAAATGGCGACTCGTCTTTTCTTGAAACTCTGCTAAAAAAGTCATGGAGAAATAGAAAGTGCAATTCTTAGATTGAGGTTATTCTAAAGGAATTATGCAATTTACGTACATTTCGAGTATTTCTGAAGACTACGTATATATTCAATATCCAAATGGAAAAATGGCGAATCTGTCCCTTTAAATTACAGAATATAACAACATTGTATTACAATGTGTTCAATAAAAGCTCAACAGGAGTGGTATATTATAATAACTGCTATATAAAAGGTGGTATATTGGTTAGAAAGAAGATATACATGTACTATTAAAGTGATAAATAAGATCCGGTTCGAAATTAACCTGACCCTAATCCATAATAAAATTTTCAAGTTCTCTTTAAAACAATTGCCAATGTGTAATATTTCAAATTAGAATCATCATAAACCCAGTTATGTTATCATCACTTTAATCAACAAACCTATACCAATATCATTAACCCATAAACACATCACAAACCACAAAAAAAAACAGTATAGATTTTTACGTTTGAGTAATTAATATTAACCATAATTGTTATCTGATCACACGATGATATAAATAAAATACACTCTTCAAACTAAATAGAAGTCAAACGGATATTTCAATTAAAACGAATTCTATAACAGCATCATATACAGATTATCGCATTGCAAATATCCAATGATCCAGAATTTTTGTACAAGTACGTACCCTAAGGAACCTCAAGAACCCCAACGGAAGAACCCCATCCCCACCACTCATTTCAGCTTCCAAGTTCCAATCTAAACATGGACGCCCGTAATCATTCCTATAAAAATGAAATGGGACCCAAAAAACCTCCACCCAAATTGCCAAGTGGTTTTGTATATCTGCAGCGTAGATCCTCGGCAGAAGACCCCCGCTCCCTCTCCCCATCTTCCAATTCCCAACTGGGTATGCATGCCCTTAGTCATGTCTATAACAACAAGATGGGGTCAACACAAGATTGTCTTATCCCATTGGGCTATACAATGTTAAGTTAGATCCGGTTTGGAAGCCTTTCTATTTCAATATACATCACGTATTGTTCAAATAATCATTGTTCTTTAAAACAGCTTTGTCATCTGTCAAAACCAGGATTTTCTCAAATATCCTCAAGCTTGAGTGATAGGCTATGTGTTAAAGGGGTCACTAAATATGCTTGTATCACCTAAAGCCATTGCGATTAGTGACGTCACCAAATACTTAGTTTTAGTGGAAATGCAGGAACCAAGGACATCTGTTTGAAAAATACGATAGTTTAAATTGATGATATCAGTGTCCCAGATACACATTATTTTTCAGAAAACCTATTTACAATCTCTTAAAAAATGAGGACCCAATTTGATAACTGAACGAGCTTCCCCAGCTCGGATCTGATGCAACTTCTTGTATTATTTAGTCAAGGAAGACAAGGTATAACGAATTTTAGTTGATTTGTGAAGGAAATAGGTTATAATATATAGTCGTCTATAATTATTGGCTCCCCAGATGACGAAGATAATATTCAGTTGCCCACAACACTTGTAAGAATAGAACTCGTCTGTTTCACCTATGATTCCTTAATACTTGTATATCCTTTAAAACTGCAACCGGATTGACTACTCAATAAAATATTAACTGAAAAAATAGTGATGCTAAATTGCTTTGATTGCGTAGGTCAAAGTTACTTGGAAATTGAAAAAGAGCAGGCTAATGTCGCCAAATTTACCTCGCTGTACCCTGCGTGGCGTTGCCCGTCTTCATTAGCCCACATGGTAAGAAAAGTAGAGCGTAAAACTCCATTCATTCATTTTATTTCACTGTTAAAAGGATAATATTTCTTAGAATGGACATTAAATATCAAGTCTCAAACTTGGCCAATAACAGTATATTATTATGTTCATCAGTTGGACTTACCACGTGTTAGGACTAAATCATACAATCTCTATATAAGAAAATACATCCATAAAACTAAGTAATTATTGAAACACGCTTCTAAGCATGTTCAAAATTACTTACTTTAATGAATTATTACTTCGTATTATACATTTATTGTATTATAGAAGGATTCTTTTGTATAGTTATGACACGTGATAGGTTAGCTGATGAACAAGGACTCATTTCAACCAAGGTTGAATTTTTTAATATTTTGGTCATCCTAAGAAGTTGTATACCTGTAATATGACGACTAATAATTTCCATGTAATGAGTTTACATTATTAAATTGAAATATTCAAAAACATGCCGTAGGCTGTAGTTCAGTCAGTTAGACCGCTTGGGCTGAAATCTATGACGTCAATTGCCTGGCTATATAGAAAATTGATGGTTGCGAGCATACGAAATATCGTGTCCAACTTATTAATGAATTTCTCTGGTTATCATACGTATCGAAAGTTTCAAGTTAAAACTTCATATAATCGATATAATTAGCTTTTTTTGTACCAATGATGAGTAACATGCTATATCAGCATTTAGTAATTATATTAATGAAACCTTAGATATCTGTAGTAATTCCACGTCCGTAGCCAGACTTGATTGTTCAGAGAGGCAAGTTATATATCAGGAAGGGAAATCCATGTGTTCGTAGCTATTGGTCGAGGTTATATGACATGGTTTTGACAAAATAGGTTGTAAGATCATGGAACAGTAGGCTTAATACAACTAGGTGCTACGTGCGCTTTCAGGTCATAAAGTCATGAAGTCAATGATCCAAAAAAAAAACCCACAAAGAGGAAGATTTTCATCCAATGAGATGCAATTATTTGGGAATTTTAATAATATCACGACCTTCGTTGATTTATTGTACAATAAAAATGTACCTGAAGGGTATAGCCTATATATAGTTTTGGATATGATTACATTATGGTTGGTTTAATTTCATTTCTCATACAGAGACCATAAAACTTCATTCATTTCATTTCATTTCTCATACAGAGACGGTAAAACTCCATTAATTTCATTTCATTCCTTAGACAGAGACGGTAAAACTCCATTCATTTCATTTCATTTCTCATACAGAGACCATCAAAATCCATTCATTTCATTTCTCATACAGATACCATAAAACTCTATTCATTTCATTTCTTATACAGAGACGATAAAACTCCATTCATTTCATTTCTCATACAGAGACCATAAAACTTCATTCATTTCATTTAATTTCTCATACAGAGACCATAAAACTCCATTCATTTCATTTCTTATACAGAGACGGTAAAACTCCATTCATTTCATTTCTCATACAGATACCATAAAACTCTATTCATTTCATTTCTTATACAGAGACGGTAAAACTCCATTCATTTCATTTCTCATATTTCTTATACAGAGACCATAAAACTCCATTCATTTCATTTCATTTCTCATACAGATACGGTAATACACCATTCATTTCATTTCTTATACAGAGACGATAAAACTCCATTCATTTCATTTCTTATACAGAGATAGTAAAACACTATTCATTTCATTTCATTTCTCATACAGAGATGGTAATACTCCATTCATTTCATTTCCCATACAGAGACGGTAATATATCATTCATTTCATTTCATTTCTCATACAGAGACGGTAAAACACTATTCATTTCATTTCATTTCTCATACAGAGATGGTAATACTCCATTCATTTCATGTGTTATACAGAGACGGTATTACATCATTCATTTCATTTCCCATACAGAGAAGGTAATACACCATTCATTTCATTTCATTTCTCATACAGAGACGGTAAAACTCCATTCATTAATTTCATTTTTTATACAGAGACCATCAAAATCCATTCATATCATTCCATTAAACATCTGGCAGAAATTAAGGAGTAAAAAATTCTACTCTTTGCACATTAAATTTATGCTACAATCCTATTTACATTGAAAATGATTCATTTCTTGATATATATTTTTGGGATTTGAGTATTCACTACTGCTGTTCCTCATTTATTATTGATATACTTTCTCATATGAAAACTTCATTAGCTGCTACCAATGTTTTGTCAATACATGTACTGTTGTTTTGGATTTCGGGTTACGTTTTGAGTTCTGGTCGTTAGTGTTTGGTTTATTTATTGGATACATTTACATTAGAAGAAAGGAGCCTTGTCCGGTCACAGAAGTCAAAAGCTGCCGATATTATGGTATTTGCCGCTTCCCGATTGTGTTTTATCGCATATCATATAGCCAGGACTATACTTAGACAGTGTGATCAACTAAAATTTAACCACGAGCAAACTGCACCGACCAAACCTATTGATCAGGGGTTTATAACGGTTTCCAGTATTACGTAATAGTGAGCACATAAGGTAATTGTGATGGTCAACACATAAGGAAATTCTGGTGGTCAACACAGAAGGTAATTCTGGTGGTCAACACAGAAGGTAAATCTGATGGTCAACACAGAAAGTAATGTTTATAGTCAACACAGAAAGTAATGTTTATAGTCAACACAGAAGGTAATTCTGATGGTCAATACAGAAGGTTATTCTGATTGTCAACACAGAAGGTAATTCTGATTGTCAACACGGAATTGTATACTGATGGTCAATACAGAAGGTAATTCTGATGGTCAACACAGAAGGTAATTCAGATGGTGAACATAGAAGGTAATTCTGGTGGTCAACATAGAAAGCAATTCAGATGGCCAACACAGAAGGTAATTCTGGTGGTCAACACAGAAGGTAATTCTGATCAAAGCTATAAACTTTGGACAAATTCATATGAATATTAGACAGCATTTCACCAAATTACAGCGCAATGGAGGAAGGTCTGACTGGGAAACCGGGTTAGAGTGCTTGACCTTGACAGTTCTGAGTGATAAGGAGTATGGACCCTAGAACAATAAGATATAGGGCAAGGGGCTGGGGGCAGGAGTGAAGAATCAGCCAAGAATATTTGTGATGAGTTTATTATGACAATCAGTAGGACTATTTTCTATTTACATTGGTTTATATTTATAATAATAATAATAATTGTCATAAACAGTAGCGACAACAAACTTGCCACACACTGACTAAGGCCTGGGTCACACTTCTACTACACTTTGAGAGAAATGAATGAAGTTTTACGTCCTACTCTTCTGTACAATATGGGCTTATAAAGACAGTACAGTTCATAAGACAACTGCCACTACAGTTATACATTTCAAAGTATTCCTGTTCAAATTTAAATAATTAGAACATACCTTCAGTTCATTTTGAAACTAATGAAGGTTGTTGTGAACCTCAACTGTAAACCAGACTTTGGTGGTTATTTTTGATGAAGTCCATATAAAATAAATGTAAATAACCACAGAAGTCTGATGTACAGTAAAGATTCAGATAAATTAAGTGATTTATAAACTTTTTTTTATATAATTCTTCACAATTGTAGTACAAGTCTGACCCTTGGCAAATACAAACATTCTTCACTAGCTTACACATAGCTCAAGTATTTTACATTTTCTTCTTTTTTACAAGCATTTCTTAAACAGAAACAGGGAAAAGGTGAATTAAAAAGACACTCTAGTGAGCTTCTATCTTGATTTGCACACAAATTCATTAGCAAAGCATAAGCCTTTAGTGTAAAGGGTAAACCTTATTTCTTGTGAGCAGTGAGTGAGATGAAAGGACTCATTCTCAATGCTTACAATCTCAACCTATTTTACAAAAACTTAACATCCAAAATCCAATAATCTGATTGGCCAATGACGCTAAATTCAAAATTACATTTTGTGATTGACCAATCAGATGACTGGATTACTAAAATCAAACTGTAGTATCTATGGGAAAAAAGTTATTAGGTGGCAGTAGAGATTAAAACTGAATCAGCTTAAATACAAATTAAAATAACAAGAAACATAACAGTTTCTTTCTTTCATACATACATAGATAATTCTATCCTGACACTTTTCATTTTCGTCCTGGCAATGCAGCACAAATAGTATCAGGGTGGCTTTACAATTTAAAATTAGCATTGTCGCTCTCCAGCTGAAAGAGTTTTTCATATTACTTAAAATAGCTCAATTCCAGCCATCTGTATAGTTATTTTAATGATGTTCGCTCATTAGCGAATACAGCCAATCAGAGTCCTCAACTGTAACTCCTGTACTGTCCTATACTGTAAACATTATGACTTATTGTTTACAGGCTTTCTGTGGAGGTCTCTGGTTGGCTGTATTTGCTCGTGAACAATCCAATCAAATTGCTGCATTTCCTGATACAAGAAAGGTGGCTAATTTCAGTAAGGATACTGATAGCCATGCCCATGGTTTTGATAAACCTTATATGTTAAATATTAAGGAACTTTTGACTCTATTTAATAATTGTGTAGCCCATCATGAATTGAATAATCTAGAATATTTCATTGAATATAGAATGAAATGGACAGTGGTATTAATAAATCTCCATCTCTTTGACTAGCTTCCAATTCAAGTTATAGCTAATAGAGTTTTACTACAATGTTACTCTTTGCTTTTAATTTTTCTGATCAAGTCTATCTCAAAATTTCACCTCATGATGTTTTGTGAAATGATGTCTAATACTGGAGCTACTACTGCAGATAAAAACCTGTTTTTTACAAAACATTAAAATCTTAATATAAATATTTCGGATAATTGCAAATATAATGTTCATCCTTCCTTTATATCTAGAAAATAATGGCACACTATGTGCGATCTTCAGACAACTGATCTATTTCAGCTTGTGTCCCTACTGAAGTTTGACAAGTAGAGATCTCCAGACAACTGATCTATTTCAGCTTGTGTGCCTACTGAAGTTTGACAAGTAGTTTTTGTTTTACGGTAAAAATAAGCAAGGTTTGGTTAAACTATACTTAATGATAAAGAAGCTATTAAAATAGTACTAAAATTGAGCTCCCCGCCCTCTCGCTCGCCCGTTTCCCCCAATTAAAATATCATTCAAACTGTAGAAAATTTGTATAAAACACAAAATATGAACAACTCAAGCATGACCTATAAAACTAACTTAAAAACCAACCAAAATAGCAGATTTCCTTTATACATAATGTACAATTCATATAAAAACAAAATTAATGGCATGACATATTCATAATCTTCACATTTGAACTGTTGGAAATGGAACTTATTACCATTTCAAATTCTCATATGAGCAAAGAGCAAAATTTTCTTTTAAGAGACAGTAGTGCCATTTTTTTTACCAATCATACCTTAATCTCAGAAACAGGAACTTTTTCGCTAAGCCAATCAATAATAGTGTTCACAGCTCACCGTCGAAATTTGAGGCTTCAAGTCCATGTGTGTCCAGAAGAAGAGTTGTCTTTTCTTGAGACACTTCTAAATAGAAAAGACATCTATAGAAATAGGAACATAAATTCCTAGTTGGAGATATTTTTCAAGAAATTATTTTGGTACATTTCTAGTGCTTCTGAAGACAATTTTCATAAAATCAAGATTCAAATCAACTCTCAAAAATGACGAATCTGTCCCTTTAAAGATAATCTAATAGTATAATTATTACAGATAACTTTCTTCTAAATCTTTATCAGACAAAAATCTCATATTTTATTAGTCCAGCAAGTATCGTTTAGTAGGGAGAAGTGGTACGATTTTATTGATGTACTTTTATAGATTACATTAATCAATGGACGATGGACCCACTACATCGATCCATTCAACAAAATTGACCCATCTGTCGAAGTGGAAATATTACATTTTGAAGAAAGGTATCTCTAACAATTATGTTTTAAGATTTTTTAAGAAAATTATACTGGAGTCTACAGGATAATAGCTATCTTTGTTCTATAACAATCTCAATAACTTTTACACAGAATATAAAATGTCTGCAAAAATCATCATAAATACCCTCTGCTTTTTACAAAGTAGCACATTAATTGAATTATTTAAAAAATAAAAATAACTGAATCATATTCTACATGTGTTTTATTAAAGTTGATTTCTCAAAATCATGAAATTTTAAGACTTGTGATCAGATGAGTTTAAAATTAATATACAAAATGACATCAATAGAAAAAGAACAGGAAATATGAGACCATTATTTGAACTTGTAGACCTGTTTATTTTGGACCATCATAAACCTGGTTCTATTTCATGGCTTTTAAGAATAGAAACTACGCATGTTAAAGATATAAAGTTTCCAGTGAATTATTGTTTACCAAAAATTACTTAGATGTTAGCACCCTGACATCAACATAGTCATTTGAACTCGAGGCAAAATCAAGGATTGATTATTTGTGCACAGCTGTGTATAATGTGCAAATATGTATCTGACACCCCTCGTATCTATATTGAGCTCTTCCACACATGCATACTTTCAATCATTATGATACAGTATTATATCTAATAAGACAAGTTCATTTATAAAATTAGGGGTGTTTTTATTGCCTGTGATAGTATCCACAGCTCCACCTTCATGCTAACATATCTATTCTTAATTTTGCCTCAAATTTAAAAGACTGATTTCATATTTAAGGGATTATAACAAGGTTTTCTAAATATTTCACGTGTATCGGGGACACTGATAGCATCTATTCGCATCATTCCAATTTCATCAGATGTTTATGGTTCCTGCAATTCCACAAAAAAGAAATGTTTGATGATGTCACTAATCGCTGATTGAAAATTGGAATGGTGTAAATTGATGCTATCAGTGTCCCTGATACAAATATTTTTTTGTTAGAAAACCTCCTTAAACAATCCCTTTAATGTTGAACAGTAAAAGAAATCTTTAGGTTGATATTTATGTCCAGTGTGTGTACCTTAAGTTGATAATAAATAAATACACAATGATGTGAAATGAAAGATGGAATACAATGATTTCATGTCATATTTTTACAATGCTGAAGGTATTGACTGTATCCTACAGAATAATCTAGAATAAACTTACAACATCTGATGGTAATTCTCTTTAAATAAGTTCAATACTATACTAATTTTACTCTCGATTTTGCCATAATTTGGACAACATTTTTGATTTTTATTCCGTTAATGGTTATAGGAAACCCCATTATTTTTTTCAGGAAAACAATATATAAAAAAAATTGTGACTTCCAAGGTTTTCCTTGTAATCATGAAGGTCTATCGAAATAAAATTAGACTAAATTTTCATTTTGTGTATTTATTAGCTTTTATTTATCTACGCAACCACCAGTCGAGTTTCTACGTGGGGCAAAGTGAAAGCATAACCTGTGGCCCACCTGGAAAATTTTGTAGCCTTTCTCTGTCTCCCTCATCTGATGTTTCCCATATAAGCCACTGGCAACCACTCTAGTAAGGTTTAACAACTCACCTTTTATTTCTTTGTAACAATAACCTTTGCCCTAACCTGATGACCTCTGCTTTAACCGATCAAATTACACTGGTACAATTAAGAACAGCCAATTGAAAATTGTGATTCAATAATGTTTGGAACAATTTAGCCTTGATAAACAAGTCTAATGTTTCTCGGAACACACTAGTCTTTACTTCTTTTCCCATCACATAATCCCATGTCTGGAGAGGGATGAAATTTGATTGGCTGATGTTCGGAATCAAAATGAAAATTATATTGAGGAATTGGTGGTTTTGTAAAAATGAAAGGTAATAAAAATCTGAACTAATAAGAGTTAGCTCCCTTCAGATATGATGCACACTGAAGGAAACACAACAGCACAAACCATGCAGTGAAAGTTTAAATATCTTTCTCAGTTATCTTTCCTTTATTTCAAATCTGCTGAAATACTGCTGTGACTTAGCATAGCAACCACTTAGGGTTACTATATCTTATTTTAATATCACTTTTGGCCTCCTCTTTATTTTCTACATAATGTTGAGATAATACTACTAATTTTATACATGAACTAATCCACACAATGTGTTATCAATGTCTTAAGATTAATTCATTAATAGTTCGAGGGGTGTCAAGTAAATAATATTAGCCTTGCTTAATATCAGCAAACAATTAAAACTTCAGACATTTTTCCCTATTTATTTTCCCTTTCAATTTAAATTGAATATTCATAGTTCCAATAGGCAAACAATGTTTCACAAATTCTAGATATTCCAGGAGATCGTACCTTTAACATTTTAAAAATACATTAGCTAGCCCATGTTGGCCTGACAACCATTTTACAACAGATTCACAGTCCTTACCTTTAACATTGTAAAAACAACAATAATATGATTATAAGCATGTATAA
Source organism: Lottia gigantea (assembly GCF_000327385.1). Lineage (NCBI taxonomy): Eukaryota > Metazoa > Mollusca > Gastropoda > Lottiidae > Lottia > Lottia gigantea. Next base: position 974,990 of record NW_008711042.1, on the reverse strand, counting down.
AAAATGAGTTAGTAACAAAAAGACTAGAATAATATAAAGATCAAAGAAAAGGAATCCAAAGCAGAGCAGGGCTTCTGTTTCTTTACTTTAGCCAGTCACAATGATTTGACTAACAAGTATAAAAGACAGTTAATTTTTCTTGAAATCCCTACATGGTTGCTTTTTCAACATTTTCCGATTTTTCTGGGTTTTTTTTTAAATCTCAAATCAAAATATTACAAAAATTATTTCTTTGATGAAAATGTTTGAGACAAAATTTTGAAATAACTGCTCATGTTGATTAGCACTGTGTTCAATCCAGTGGTAAAAACATGAAGAAAATATATAAATAAGCAAACCAATATAGGTTAGAATAACAAGAGGGAGAACTGAAAAGCCCAAGCTAAAAGTGCTATTAGGTGATATGAATACAGCCTGGATCAGTTGTTATTTTGGTTCTAGAGCTAAGTTGGCCTGTAATCTGCATTGTTAGTAGCCTCTATTCTAAAATATCATCCGCTTCTAATAGAGCTAAAAATAGAAATAGACGAAACCATGCGTTAGTTTTTGGACTCCACTTTATTTTGCTGTACATCGAAAGCAAAGGGGAATTTTCAGCTTAAAGAATTTGCTACAGAACTGTGATATGAGCTGGAACCCTGGCTTCCTAGTAATATAACTTATAGAATATGATATGAATATCTTATAGGACATCTCAGTAACAGCTACTCAGGGGCTTATTCTTGAAAACTTAGCTTAAAGATTTCGTATCCCAGTCATCTGATTGGTCCATCACTAAAATATATTTTAATCCTGAGTTTCTTATCCAATCATATTACTGTATTTTTTCATAATTTGAATTTTTCGAAGATAAGGCCCCTTCAGCACTTTAGAAATTATGATGATCTATCCCTTGCATTCTAATCAGTCATGTTCAATATGCTAGTAAAATTGGCCAGAAGAATGTTCCTGATTTCAACTAGGTTGCCGTACCAGATTCCCCCAGTTCCTCTATTTATCCAAAAACCCCAAGGGTAAGGACATAGCCTAAAATGCTCGTAACAGGTGCCCTAACACCATAGCCATAACCAGTTGCATATGGTTACTAATAATGAAAGTAGTCATAAGTACCAAACACAACACACAACTCAGTTGCATGAGAATTGTGTTCGGTACTCATGACCACTTTCATTATTAGTAACCATACACAACTGATAATCACTATAGTGTGAGGACCCTTAAGTTCCTACACTTCTCCTTTCCCTCAAAACTTTCCAAAGACATAGGGCATGCCTGAACCAATGTTAGTAAATAAGACAAAGCAGAAAACAGTCTTGGCATTAAGGGACAATATTTATGTGAAGGCAAAAGAAAATCTGTGAAAATCAGTTCACAAAAGCAAACGATGTGGCTTCAAGTGTATACAAATGACAATCAACAAAAGGTGATTATGTTTGAATTTTACATATGCAAATATATATCTTCACTCCTCTACAGGCCTACACACTTTCTTAAATGAGGGACGTGAAAATATGAATGAGAAATCAATAAATAAATAAAATAATGAGGACATTAACCAAGGAAAAAAGATGGCGGCATTGAAAATCTGATAAAGATGACAGGCAAAGAGAGGAAAAGACAAAAAAAATCAAAAAATAAAATTGAACAAATACATCTTGAATATTTCGAACGACAAAAATATGGAAAGATGTTATATTTTTTTTTTACAAACTGCTAATTACTTCATATTCCTTTATTCATCACACTGTATGTACAAATACAAATGACGTAAAAGTCACATTGGCTTGTCACATGACTTAAAAAGTCACATGGTCAAATCACATGACTAACGTAAAATAAAGTAAAATAAAATCAGTCTTGCATGCAAATGAAACCTTTGTCTCCTCTATGATTATAAGATTAAACAGAATTTTAAAACAAGCACAACAATGAATTAAGACTTCCTTGAATTACTGGCTCTGTTTTTGACTTCACCTTAGATTTAAGCTTCACCCATTACCGTCTTTTCCCAAATGGAGGTCTTGTTGCCGATCTTTGTAAAATTCAAATTTGAAAATAATTTAGACAACAAATGCGCAAAAAAATTAAGTGTTAAAATAATTTTAAAAGATATATATTCAAGATCTATTTATATTACAGTGAAAGCCAAAATCCAAATGACCCCTCCCCCCAGAGCCAGTTTCAACAATGGAGCCCTTAAAATAATTCCATATTTACATAACATCAACAAAAAACTCACAAGGATTTCCCATGGCCATTTTGAAAGACTGTCGACTGGCAGAGAGTTCTTGAGGGATATTACTGAGATTTCCGCCTGGGGGAGGGGGTAAACTTTGTTCACTAGGGGCACCACGACGGGCACTAGCTAAACTGGCAGTCTCTGTATCACTCCCTCCGCTCCCCATTGGACTCGATGATTTGCGATCACCCTTCATTTTTTCTTTTTTACTACTTCCAGAGGCACTGCTACCTGTAATAGAAAAATAAATAATGACATGAGAAGATAAATCTAAATTTCATGGTAGATGAATTTTATTATTTTGTATCTTTTTTCACTAGTGGCTGGTGAAAAAACACCTGTGGCATGACGTCAGAGACTAGTTTTGTTCTCGATGATCCACATACAAAAATCTTCACACAGTCCGGGCCATGTGTTCTCGAATCGATCTTAGCATTAGGATGTCCTAGTGTCTTAACTTCTAACACTGTTTCCAGGATGTCCTAGTGTCTTGACTTCTAACACTGTTTCCAGGATGTCCTAGTGTCTTAACTTCTAACACTGTTTCTAGGATATCCTAGTGTCTTAACTTCTAACATTGTTTCTAGAATATCCTAGTGTCTTAACTTCTAACACTGTTTCTAGAATATCCTAGTGTCTTAACTTCTAACATTGTTTCTAGAATATCCTAGTGTCTTAACTTCTAACACTGTTTCTAGAATATCCTAGTGTCTTAACTTCTAACATTGTTTCTAGAATATCCTAGAGCTAAGATAGTTTCGAGAATACTTGTCCAGGTTGATAACTATACATAAATAAGAAAGATACACTATATAAATCTACATGTATATAAATAGTATCAAGCACCTGTTCCACATATATACCTAGCCATTATTCAATATATATTGTTTTATTAAATTCAGACTGAGTTATAGATTACAGATTAGTACTGTCTCCTAGGGCTGGGTGACATTGGTTCAAGTGGATATTACGATATTAAGCATTAATATATCACTATATGGGTATATATCAAGATATTACTTAAAATTTTACTGGTTTTGAAACAAAATGTTGGGTTCATTTTTTCTATCTAAAAATTTAATGTAAGAAAAAAGAATAAATATCTCTAAAATAAACACCCTTGTCTTTAATATCATGAAAAAAAAAACTGTCAACTATAAAGTTAAAAACCTTGACAAAATTCAACGATATTTCATGGATATTTTTAAGAATATGAATTCGTACACCAGTATTAATCTTGATACCAGTATATCCCCAACCCTACTGTCTCCCCATATATTCCTAAACACAATTCAATATACTTTATTTGAAAGCAATTATCCATTGAGATTTAATAAGACCTAATGTACACAAAATTAATAGCAGTTGTGGATTGAGCAAGGGATTGTAAGCCTTGAGTCAGGGGTTTAAAAAGGATAAGGTATAAAGCATTAGGCAAGGACTTGTTGAGTGTTGGGTTGAAAAAGTTTTGAACAACATTAAAAAGAACAAATAGTCTTAAAGGACAAAAAAAAATACATGAATCAATTTCAAGATCAAAACCAGACCAGAGCAAAATATATTTGACTATAGGCATATAACATGATTCTTAATTTCAATTGAAGTTTGAAATGAGGGACCTACATCATTTAAGCTGTATACCGTAAATACAGGTAAGCCATACTCAGAACTAGCAATATAATTAAACTATGCCCCTAGCTTAATCTATTTCAATGGTTTAATAAAACATACACACAACACCGAAAATCTCAATATCAAAACAAAACATTTTACAACATGCATGTTAACATAAAAACATTTTCAACTAAAAACAAATGTTCTTTTTTTTTATATACCTGTACAGAAAGATTAAACCAATGAAGTTTCTATTTTTATCAACATAAAAAAATTTAGCATCAAATTTTGTGTTTTTTGGTAAACAATAATTAAAAGAAATATACTCTGCAGTCATATAATATAACTTTTATACAATTATATATGAAATACTACAATACTGAAAGCAAAACCAACTACATTAAGCAAATCACTAACAGATAATGCTGATCATACGACTAACAACAATCACAGGACTAACAGGATCACAGGACTCACAGGATCACATGACTACCATGATCACATGACTACCAGCATCACATGACTACCAGCATCACATGATTATCAGGATCACAGGACTAACAGCATCACATGACTAAAAGCATCACATGACTACCAGTATCACTGTGACACTATCACATAATCACATGACTACCAGGACCACATGACTATTATTCTGATCACATGACTAACCTTGACATACTGTAGATTTGTTTTGATTGGTTAATTTATTGTTGTTGTTATGTTCTATCGTGTCGTCATGACAAATTGTTTTACTTAAAATAGTGTCGGCTGTTGTTGACCATTTCATGGGTATACACAGGCATGCATTTTGGACTGGTGGAAAAAGAAAATGTATATTTGAACACCAAGACTGAAAATTTTAACTATAGTGAATGATTAAAAGGAACAACTTTCGAACTTGTGAAAACTTTTGCCTCCCTCATTGATTTTTATTAACTTTGTAGAGAGCAATTTAGATTGATACATGACAAGTTTTGCTTTGTGATTTCTTAAAAGAGCCAAATTGCCCAAGCGTAAGCCCAATCTAGAGAAAAAAATAAAAATAAATTTAGATTATGATGAAATTTAGATGATGAGTACCAACGTGATTAATACATTCTGCTTGAAGCCATGAAGATTCTAGATGAATGACTGAGTAGAAAGCAAGCGTGCAGAAATATTGAATGATGGCTGATGATTTGAAGGTCAAGGTCAACAACAGAAACACTATTTTAAGAAAAGCGTTTTTAACGAAACAACAAATGATTTTGTTCTAATGTGAAGAACAAATATAAGACAACACTAATCTAACATTTAAAAACTTGGAAACATTAAATCCAGGGATTAACTAGGGCCAGTATTGAACACAATGAGAAAACCATCTTTATATGACTAAAACTTTCGAGAAAACACCCCTTACTTCTGGACAAGAATGTTATCAAAACCAAAATAAGGCATCTAATCACATTAAGAAAAAACATTTTATGGAGTTTTTAGAGTATTAGACATACAGGTTACGTTCTTAAATGATGAAACATTGTGTTTAAATAATAAATAGAAGTTTATATCCATAAAACTGTTGTCTCTTAATGTGATGTGATACTTCTCAATATCTTACAAGTATTATCATTATCATACTGACCAAAATGAAGGATGTAATTAATAGAGAGTTATCAAAGTAACTGGCCATGACAGCATGGGCTAATGGAATAATTAAGAACCCTAATTTGAAACCAATTGATTCATACTATTTTCTGGCAAGAACCCAATAATGAAGAATTTTCAAATACTCATCAAAGTATTAGGCTCTCTAATAGTCATAGATATTTCATTCAAAAAAATAATGCTACCTATCATTTCTGTAAAAAAAACCCTTTAATACTTTGCTAATGAGTATTAATGTTTCCACAAAGTTTCCCTTATTTCACACTGCAAGGAGTAAACTGCCTACATAGGAAAAGGTTTATTAGGCTAGAAACTTTGAGTCCCTGTACAAGATATTTTATGATATTGACGTCATAAAAAACTTAGTTTTAATGAAATTGCACGAGCACTGACTGAAAATAAAAATGGTGCAAACCGAGCTATCAGAGTCCCTGATACACATCTCTTTACAATCACAAATTAGGACTGATAAGGAAAAAGCATATAGTCATTCAGAATTGGAAATATACTGAGGCCCCGTGTGCTACAGGTTGTGGACTTTTAAGATCCCTCGACATTTGGAAAGTAGGCTGATACTGGTGTCCTTGCAAAATTTCCCTCATCACACACTGCATGGCGTTGCCTGTCTTAATTAGCCTATTAGGTGCAGAAAAACAGGACATAAAATCCATTGTTTTATTTTCATTTTTTGTCTTCATGAGTTAAAGCAAAGTTAAATGAATGATTTAATTCAGAAAAGTAGGATGTAAAACTCCATTTATTTCATTTTGAAGGACAAATTGTATTGTACCTGAAGAATACTGTGAACTATTATAACTATCATGCTGTTTTTTACTACTGACATGCTGACCGTGGTGTTTACTTGACGTTGTTTTCACTGCGTTTTGTTTATCTTTATTCTCCCACAGTTTTCGTAAATGATTATACGTAGTGGCGAGACAAGCACAATCTTTACCCGTAACGACTGTAAATACATCAAAATACAACAAACAAAATAATTAACAGCTACCACAACATACACATACATAGCTGCTCTTCTTCATTTCATGATCGTTTAGCTAATGTCTAACATACGAGCAAAGGAAGAAAACTTTTGTGTGACCTGGATTACAATGTTTAAAATAGTTTGGTTTTCATTCCTAGGTTCAAAGTAATCTAATTTTTCAAAAGCGTTAACATCTAATCAATTTTTGACAAATCTCTGCTAGCTTAATAAGATTCGAAATTGGATTGTGATATTGCACATACCCAATGAAATTTTCATGTTTAGGTTCGTTTAAGAGGATGTACATTTTTTGTTTTGTAACCAGTCTCTAACTGTATTCTTTTTAATCAATTATTAAACCAAATTATAAATTTGTAAACTATGAAGACATAAACCCAGGTATAATTTTGAAATTTTGGTGAACTTAATAATTTAATGTCAAATTTGAACAACATAATGGAAAAGTGGTTTTGGTGTTTTTTAAGCATAAGTATACTGGTCCCAAACTATCTACAAAAATACTTCAGTAATATTGTGAAAATATCAATGTTTCTAGATGATGAATTTGAATAACATATTTAACAAGTGGTTTTGATATTCCAGAAGGGCAAGTAAACATAAATATATTATAGTCCTCAAAAATATTTCAGTATTACTGTGAAGTTTCTAAATGATCATGAAATGAAGAAAAATTCTAATCCACCCTAAAACACTACATCAAATTCTACAAAATTCAACAAGGCAAGGCAAAATAAAAAAAACAACAGCAAAATGGTGTTAGAAAAACTCCATGCTAAAAACCATGCTAAAACTAAAATAAAATAAAAAACCAAAAAACAAGCGTGCAGCAAACACAAAATGTGGAAAACTAAAAACCAAATTGTCAGTCAGAAGAGAAGAGATGATTTGGATGAGATGGGGGGTAAAATGGGGGGCAGGAAGGCTGTAAAATAGGGGGTGAGGTTGGCAGGTAATATGGAAGTAAGATTGGGGTCATAAGAGAAATTTGGGTATGGTGGGCTACTTTTTAAGGTCACTAAAGGTACGCGATGCAAAATACAAGAATCATCAACAGTTATTTTATTGAAACAACCTCCTTCGACAAAAAGTTATGTTTTAATTGTACAAGTACATTATTCAGGCAATGTCTATAGTGACCAGACTTCTTTTAATTCCTCTCTACTACAGGTCTAACTGATCAGGGCACTTAGATCAACATGAGAGTTACTATGTATCAGGGCACTTAGATCAACATGAGAGTTACTATGTATCAAGGCACTTAGATCAACATGAGAGTTGCTGTGTATCAAGGCACCTAAATCAGCATGAGAGTTGCTGTGTATCAAGGCACCTAAATCAACATGAGAGTTACTGTGTATCAAGGCACCTAAATGAACATGAGAGTTACTGTGTATCAAGGCACCTAAATCAACATGAGAGTTGCTGTGTATCAAGGCACCTAAATCAACATGAGAGTTGCTGTGTATCAAGGCACCTAAATCAACATGAGAGTTACTGTGTATCAAGGCACCTAAATCAACATGAGAGTTACTGTGTATGAAAGCACCTAAATCAACATGAGAGTTACTGTGTATGAAAGCACCTAAATCAACATGAGAGTTACTGTGTATGAAAGCACCTAAATCAACATGAGAGTTACTGTGTATCAAGGCACCTAAATCAACATGAGAGTTACTGTGTATGAAAGCACCTAAATCAACATGTGAGTTACTGTGTATCAAGGCACCTAAATCAACATGAGAGTTACTGTGTATCAAGGCACCTTAATCAACATGAGAGTTACTGTGTATCAAGGCACCTAAATCAACATGAGAGTTACTGTGTATGAAAGCACCTAAATCAACATGAGAGTTACTGTGTATCAAGGCACCTAAATCAACATGAGAGTTACTGTGTATCAAGGCACCTAAATCAACATGAGAGTTACTGTGTATCAAGGCACCTAAATCACATGATAGTTACTGTGTATCAAGGTACCTAAATCAACATGAGAGTTACTGTGTATCAAGGCACCTAAATCAACATGAGAGTTACTGTGTATCAAGGCACCTAAATCAACATGAGAGTTACTGTGTATCAAAGCACCTAAATCAACATGAGAGTTACTGTGTATGAAAGCACCTAAATCAACATGAGAGTTACTGTGTATCAAGGCACCTAAATCAACATGAGAGTTACTGTGTATCAAGGCACCTTAATCAACATGAGAGTTACTGTGTATCAAGGCACCTAAATCAACATGAGAGTTACTGTGTATGAAAGCACCTAAATCAACATGAGAGTTACTGTGTATCAAGGCACCTAAATCAACATGAGAGTTACTGTGTATCAAGGCACCTAAATCAACATGAGAGTTACTGTGTATGAAAGCACCTAAATCAACATGAGAGTTACTGTGTATGAAAGCACCTAAATCAACATGAGAGTTACTGTGTATGAAAGCACCTAAATCAACATGAGAGTTACTGTGTATGAAAGCACCTAAATCAACATGAGAGTTACTGTGTATCAAGGCACCTAAATCAACATGAGAGTTACTGTGTATCAAGGCACCTAAATCAACATGAGAGTTACTGTGTATCAAGGCACCTAAATCAACATGAGAGTTACTGTGTATGAAAGCACCTAAATCAACATGAGAGTTACTGTGTATGAAAGCACCTAAATCAACATGAGAGTTACTGTGTATCAAGGCACCTAAATCAATATGAGAGTTACTGTGTATCAAGGCACTTAGATCAACATGGGAGTTACTATGTATCAAGGCACTTAGATCAACATGAAATATTTTGAGTCAAGTTTATCACAGGTGGGAGTTACTGTGAATGAAAGCACTTAAATCAACATGAAATTCCAGAATAATGTAATATGAATTAAATACCAATCTGAACTTTTCCAGTCAATCTAAAAGGGACAGGTGTGCCATTTTGGGGCCTAGCTGTCCCTTAAATATCAATTATATCACTGTATATTTTAAAACCTTGAGGCATCTAATTCAAACAAACTTATTTTAAGGGCTATCAAAAGTAATGATTGTGACAGATAGGCGAAAGAAATGTTTTTAATATATTCCATTATTTCAGACTATTAAAAAGCAAATTATTTTATAACATCAAATGAAAGATACATGTCCAGGTAATATTAAAATGTTAAAAAGCAATCTACATGTATATACTTTGAGTTATTTCAAGTTAATGTTGTTTTCAGGCTAAGACTGCTAAGAGTTAGGCGTGGTACATTCTAAACTACAATATAATGATGGTTAGGGCTTGAGAGCTGAATCAGGGCACAACATTAAATATTTTCTTCCGTCTTTAATAGCCCACATGGTGCAAAAAAGGTGGACGTAAAAATCTCCATTTCAGTTCATTTTTGCCTATGAGGGGATTCAAACCTGTGGCACCTTATTGCCTAACAAACAACAATCAAGAACAGCTGACTGAGCCCTTATACGTTGTCTCTATCTTACACTAAAATCTTCAAATACTTTTATTTCTTCAATAATTACAGGCCTTGACAGTTGAGAGTCAAACCATAACAAGCTGTCCTGGCAAAACAGTTTTTCATTTCAATTTCTTTTAACTGCTACTATGTTACCCTTACATGCTTAAACTTTCTATGTTTCTTATAGGGATTTATAAATGCTTATTTCAGCATTAAAGGGATTGTAAAGATGTGTTCTAAACTATTTATGTATATTCGAAACACTGATGATATCTATTTGCACCATTCCAATTTTCAATCTGATGTCTGTGGTTAATCCAATTCCACTTCAAAGTTTTATGATGTCACTATTGAAAAAGTCCTTTTAGGTCATAAAGCGCTTAGTTTTAGTGGAATTGCAGGAACCACAGACCTTTGACTGAAAATTGGAATGATGCAAATAAATGATTTTAGTGTCCTCTATACATATAGAAAGTTTAGAAAACTTATTTACAATCCCTTGAAGGGGAGACTCATCAAGTATATATTATGAAGTATTAGTATTATTAAAGGCTAGCTAGAAATAGGAAGGAGGCAGGGTATAAAGTTGAGGGTTTATTTTACTAGCAGAAGCATTATATCATAGTCAATGTAGTAATGGTTTATAACATAATCAGACACTCTTTCTCTTATCAAAATATAACTACTGTAACAAGCTCTTTTTCTTCTGTAATTTTTGCTATTCTTAATTTGAAAAAACCCATGGGAAACATTGTAAAAAGAAACCTGTGAAAAAGTAGTGATCTAAATTTAACTATATATGATTTTGTTTCCATTAGAATTTCTTAATTGGTAAGTTAATGATCTAATTTTCAAGCCTATCGGCTCATGATGTGAAAGTGATTGTAAAGAGGTTTTTCTGGAATTCCAGGAACCACAGGCATTGGACAAAGAATTGATGTCTAAATTATTAGTGAAAGGTGTGCCCGATACACACGAAAAAGGCTAGAAAACCAATTTCATTAATGAATCTTTCATCTACCGAGAAATTTTGGTAGAAAATAAAAATATATTTTGCTATGAATTAGAAAAAGAGTGTCTGATATATTATATTTTGCATTGAGTGAAAACATTACAGTGACTTGCTGTAGATTTATAACAATAAAAAACTGAACAGTGATGATATCATATTATACTATACCTGTACATACTGGATACATTATCAACAGGGCGGGGGTGGGATTATGGGATGGGAGGTCAAATAGGGAGGCATGTGAGGGTTAAGGAGACACAACACACAATATGCCCCCGTCTGTCAGAGCGCCAATAACTCCCTTGTGAGATTAGTATAGCACACAGCAGCCAGGGTGTAGTGAATCATGCAAGCTTGATCCAATGCATGGTTTATTGAAGAATGGTAGTGCCTTAAGCAAGTTAAATCCAATCCTGGGATTGTTCAGAATTGCTAAATGAAGGATCCACAACACTAAGGGAGGTAATTTAGAATCATAAATGGATATGCTCTCATATGGGAAGGAAAATTTGATATTCAGAATTTGGAGGTACTTACCAGAAGCACTATGAACACTACCAGCACTACCAGGGCCTCCTCCACTCACAGGAGGTGGGGGCGGTCCCATACCATCCACGAAGCTACCAATATAACTGGTATTATCCGTGCTGGTATAACTATAAGGTGGTATATAACTTAAATTCTGTGGTAAATAGTTGGAACTACTGTATGGATATTGGTTGTTCCAGGAGGGCGGTGGTAAGGGGGCTAGCGTATCGCGATCAGCCTCTGATACTGAGTCGACATCTTCTAAACTTAATGAGGTTAAATCTAAAAATACAAAATCACAAGAAATAGAAATCAAGATTTAATATTTTCTAAATATAAAAATGTCTTAATTGTGGATCTTATTATCTCTCAAAAGACTAATAGCACCTTAGAAGACTAATAATTTATTTGCTTATCCTTCTACAGGTATGTACAGGAGAGGTACTGTGCTTGTTTTAGGATGTTTACAGGGACAGCTGCACCATTCTTTTGACCAATCATACTTCTGTCTCAGAAATGGAATTTTTTTAAGTTAAGCCAATAATAAATAGTGTTCACAGCTCACTGTTGAAATTTGAGCCTTCAAATCCATGTGTGTTCAGAACTATCTGCGTTTGAATGTTAAAATGACTCGTTTTAAGATACTCTGTGATATATAGTAAAGACATTATAGAAATGGTGAGTAAAATTCCTATTTTGGAGTATTTTTTAAAGGAATTATGCGATTTAATTACATTTCTAGTACTTCTGAAGACCATTAACATATATTCAAGACTCAAATCAACTCTCAAAATGGCACAACTGTTCCTTTAAGGATACCTTTTGAATGCTTTACAATTTATAGCCCGAAAATGAACAGAAATATCTCTGAACACACATAATGTTGAGCACATATTGAGTTCCATTATCTCAATTAAGGTGCTAATTGAGTTCCATTATCATAACATAAGTGTTATAAGTGAGTAAAATATCATACATACCTGGGTAAACAGGTGGACCACCTCTCAAGTCACCGAAGACATAGTAACATTGTTCCGAGAAGGTTAATTTATTTACAGTATGGCGAATATAATTAGCTTTTAATAAATTACATGCGTATTTCCTCGCATCTCGTCGGTCGGCAAAACCTTCCACATGCGTAAATAACCAATCTACTAAATCAGCACCTATAATATATTAATATTATGTCTAATTAGGTTATGTTTCATGCTAGCCTCTCTAGTCTAGTATCCACGCTACACACAGCTGCGACAAAAGATGGCCTAGACCAGTTGCTTAAAATCTTAAAACCTAGTCTACAGTGGCTATTGAATCTGATTAGTTGTAAATCTGTATCTGTTTTGGTGATAGAAATCAATAAATTCAACCTTCATGAATAAAAATATGTAATATATACTGACAAAACTTGTTGGGGTTGCCATTTTGATTCTGTTGTAAACAAGTTGTTTGAGACTTAAGAGTAGTTATCTCCCTTGAAAGCGTGGTAACACTAAATTCAACTATAATACCAGACTATATCCTCATTGTAGGCAGGGGAGTCTGGTTGTCAGAGACTAGCATCATGTACACTCAGAAATCCTTTCCATTTGAACATATGGCGCAAATTTATCTCTTGTGACCGTAATTTTGTTAATGGATTGTATCAGGGACACTGATATCATCAATTTTCACCATTCATATTCAAAAGTCAGATGTTCTGGGTCTTGTAATTCCCCTAAAACAAGTATTTAATGACATCACTATTTCGCAATTAGTGACGTCATCAAACACTTAGTTTAAGTGGAATTGCAAGAACCAAGACGTCTGATTGAAAATTGGAAAGATGCAAATTGATGCCATCAGTGTCCCTGATACACATAAAAAATCTAAAAATCATCTTTACAATTCCTTTAATTAAAGATTCAAATAAAAAAGTAATACAAACCTATAAAAGCATTTGGTATAGTTATTTTGAGCCACATTCTGTCTCGTATTTCTAAGCCAGATTCTGGTTGAGCCATCGCCTTGACAACCGTTTCCATATCAGTATTTATTGTAAGGTTAAGGTCATCAAATCCTGGAAAAGGTTGAACAGAAGTAAATAAATGAAATGAAAACAATGATATGAGACTATTCATTGCTAACCTGCATTCTGACAAATACAATGTCTATTTCTCTAAATAATGAACCAAACAACTCCAGTCCATCTTAACCATGACCAAAGCCAAATGAGTCATAACTTTTGGTGAAAATTCTCAAAAACTAAAGACTCCCATGAAAACTAACTATCCGGAAACAAAGTGACTATATCACGTCTAAGGAACTGGGTTGGGCCAGAGTTAGTAAGGATATCCCATCTGTTAAGAACATTGAGCAATTGAGATACATACAGATGTTTGGTCCTCAAGATTTTGGCTTTGACATAATATGGAGTTGTAATTTTGGATATATATGTATTGTTCTTGTCCTTATGTTGTGAATTTTAACATATGGAATTACTTTTTAGAAGAGATAAAAAATAAGACATTTTGATTTTTGATGGGTTCATGTACGTTTAGCACTTAGATGAATAGAATAACTATTTTAGACTATTTTCTTATGATCATAATTATTAAAACGCAGTCTGATCATTATTAGTCCAAACTTTTGCTCTGTTTTTATTAACTTTTAAATCATTAATTCAGAATCCTTCAGTTAGAGTCTAAAGACAAACCCCTTAACCATTCGTCAAAATAGCCTTCTGACCTAATCGTATTACATGTGCTTTAACCAATCTAATTCAATCACTCTCTCACAAAATGTCTGTCTTTAGACCCTAACTGAAGTGGCTATATCAAAAATAAAAGCTAATAAAAAAACGAAAGTTTAGAAAGTTAGACAAACTAAAACTTGACTTACGTTCTGATTCTGGTATTGAACTAGTTAAAGATGAGCTGGTAGACGTCATATTACTAATCGATGTACTGGCTACACCCGGACGAGCCATATAATTAATAGTACCACCCCCCATATATTGTTCTCGTAAAGCCGTCGTATGTGCCACCCAGGCCGACGGGTCTATAGGTCTCACTGGTTCTTGTCTGGGTACGGTAAAATATCCTTTAGGGTTTGGATCCCAACATTTGGCAACAACTAAGGTGATGGGCCTGAAAAATAAATAATGTACACTTGAGAAACCTGTCTTGGAGACAAAAGATATCATATATATTTGACAATTGGACTCCCATAATATTCATGTCTGAGGAACTCGGTTGGGCCAGAGTTATTGACGATATCCCATCTGAATATAACATCTATCTGATTAACTGGGTTGGGCCAGAGTTACCTGAATGGCAAGACACTGGAGAGTTAAGGAAATAATAAAGCATTGAGCAATTGTCTTGGCATTGAGCTTTTCCAGATGATCCGTACCCATTTACAGCTGGGTCGACTGGAATTATGTGTGAGGATGACTTATTTTGACTATCGGACTATCACATGTAATCGATATCGGAACTCACAGTCCCTGTTCGCTCAATGTTACCAAGGAAATACTCAACAGAAATAAACATATCCTTTGTTTTGAAGAAAAAGATATAATTCCTACCCTGGTTTTTGGACAGCTTCTCGTAAAGTTCTCACAGCGTCATCATTACTCATATTTTCAAAGCTAACATTATTCACTTCTAATATCATATCACCTGGTTCAATTCGACCATCTTGGGCCACAGCTCCACTGCAAAAAAAAAATGAAATGATAATAGTTTTATGACAAATTTTCTATACCATTATGGGCTCCTGAGAACTATCAACACCATTCAAAGTGGAATGATGGAAGTGGCATAAATCAACTCTTTTCGATTTCCAAGTGTTAAAAGATTCCCAGCATGCACAGCATTTAGATCCTCTTTCGTTGTCAGCCTCTCTGAATTGCATCGAAGAGTAGGACGTAAAACTCCATTCATTTCATTTTCATTTCTGAATTGCATCGCTAACAGGGGGGAAACTGGTTTGAAACATCCAAAGATCTTCAAGTTAAAAAGAAACTAGTTTTGAGTTTTGATATGGCAAGACAATAATGGGGCTTTAAACTTAAGGCATGAAATATATCATAAAGGTTTAAGAGGTTTTGTAATCATTTTATGTGTATCAAGGACACTAATTGCACACATCATTTAAATTTTCAGTAAGATGTCTGTTGATCTTTCAATTTTATTTATACTAAGATAAAGGTATTGCAAAGCAGCTATTAATATCTAAAGGTCTGTGTAATTGCTACATCTAAATGATCATGATTGAAACTGAGAAGAGAAGTATGCTTACCCTTTCATGATGGAACCAACATAAATACCCCCATCTCCTCCTTTGTTACTCTGACCTACTATACTTATTCCTAGAAAATTGACTGTATCTGAAATACACAAACAAATAAATTCATTATAGGGGTCATACTTTAAGCAACTTTACCTTTAAATAGTATCCTCTTTCTCATTAATAATTAGGGCCATGCTAGATTACCTGGGGCATCAAATACTAAACTTGGGTTGTTGTTTTTGGACACTGTATTTTATGTTTCTTCATAACATCAATACCTTGAGTAATTTTTGTTTGAAGAACATTTATGAACAAAATTTCACTGTTTCATTTTGAATAATTTGAAATATTTCTCATAAATATACATATTTTCAAATAAAGTTTAAATATTGTTTTTATTTTGAAGCCATTCGATCAGCATCACTTGAGAAAATGCGTTATTACAGCATGATGAGATTTTACTCTCTCAAACCATGCCAGAAGATATAAGTAAGAAGACTGTAATTAGACGGAAGTTAGACAAGAGACGTACCCATATTTAAAACTACTGTAATAATATTAAGAGACATGGTGGAATCTGTTATACTGCTGAATGAGGAGGCCTGAAATATACAACAAAATAACAGATAAACTCAGGTGGCATGGCATCTAACATTAAAATAGGGAATTAAAAAATCCACTATGATCAAGTCATGTTCAATCAAAAATCTCTGTTTTAATTAAAAATCCACTCTATTGCAATCTAAAATCTCTGTTTTAATCAAAAATCCACTCTGTTACAATAAATTGACCCAAGTTCAATGACGGGGTGTTCAATTTGCTTTTGTCAGACTCTAATAATAAGTATCGAATATATACATAGTTTGCCTGTTATCTCTTATCATTCTGTGCCTGACGACGTGGGGAAACACATCGAAACATTGCATAAAACTTTAACCAGTGATTGTTAACCAGTCAACAAGTTTCAATCAATATTTTACATACCAGTTTCAACCTTATGAAAAATCGAAATCTACAATCTTATCCATTAGAAACAGATATGTCATATCATTGTCACAATAACTCCAGTCAGACATGTCTGGCAAATACCAGTACATCCAAATCAACAGTCCTGATAGCATCAAACCCAAACTAAGTGTCTAAAATGCCACATATTGCAACGAAAATACTACATTTGCTGCAGATCAGGGAGTTTTCTCAAAATTTTAAGAAAAGTTTTTTTTATTTCTATAGCAGACAATAAGTTAAACCAACAAACATAAAATATTAGAAATAATTGAAATTCCAGATGAAAGCTGATGGCTTCAACAAGTTTTCAACTCATAAATTCCAAGTTAATGAAGACATTATACTTCTGTAAATTTAAATCTATGAGCAGTAAATAGGTCAGATATTATTTCTATATTATTATCCACCTGGGGCCATATTCTCTAAAACTGAACTAAGATCAAATCCTATACAAGCATATTTCGCGACCCCTTTAAAGATGGTTTCCCTCATTTTCATTGATGAAAATGAAAATGCTAATACTTGTATGAAAGTAGAGGTTGCTCTAATGACTTGGAAATATACCAGTTTGTCTCACATGTCCATAATTAATTCATAATTAGCTAAATTAGAAGAGAATTACCAGCAGAATTCCAATGAGTGACCGATCAAGAAAGGTCAAAAAGTCTTTTTTTGTTTATCCAGACATGGACTTATGGACTTATGATTGGTTAAAACTCTTTATTATATGCAATAAGAACATAATTATATGATTAAGAATACATGATAATTAACTACAAACACCAATTAATCAAATAGTTTGTTTAATTTGACACTAAAATATAAGGAAACTCATCTTTAATTTCTAACACAGTTTCTTGGATATCCTTAAACTAAGATTGTTTCAAGTATACGGAGTCAGGGGCTCATGTTAGCATTTTCATACGATTTTGCTTATTGTGCCACACAATTAGAATGAAATTTTATAAAAGAGACTTACCCGACTAATTGGGGGAGGCCGATGTCTCCGTCTCCGTCGTTTTTGACGACCATATTTTGACGAGGGGTTGGTAGTATCCGTGACTGTTGAATTTCTGTTAAAAAGAACAACAAAAAAAAGTCAAACCCCAAAGATATTTGAATCATTTTTAGTGGAATTGCAAGAAACACAGACGTCTGGTTTTCAACTCTTGTTGAAAAATGTTGGCTAATGATATTTTGTGCCCTGTACACATGAGTGGGTATGAATAAGGGTCAGTCTGAACAATGGAAGACATCTGTAAGAGTTGTTATGCTATATGCTGAAGCGCTGTGGAAGCACCATAAGCATAAAACTCTCCTGCAGGGTAGGATATATTTTGAAACATATTTTGAAAACTCATAGAAATTATTTAGTGGTACATTTAGGGGTGCCACTACTTTTCTAAGGGGACAAATGGCTCTCATG
This sequence comes from Lottia gigantea, assembly GCF_000327385.1. NCBI lineage: Eukaryota > Metazoa > Mollusca > Gastropoda > Lottiidae > Lottia > Lottia gigantea. The sequence goes on along the minus strand of NW_008711042.1, from coordinate 956,794 downwards.
TTCCATATTCTACATATGGCTATTTATTACATCTTTTCTATATAAGACTTTGTCTCAAGAAAAGACCAGTCAACATTTTCATTTCAAAAGCTGAAAGTCCCAGACACACATGGATTTGAAGGCTCAAATTAAGATGGTGAGCTGCGAAGACTATTGGCGCTGACACTTGTACAAACAGGCTGAACACAACTAAAATATCAAATGATGCTCACCTTCCATCATCTTCTGAATCAAAGAAACTGGTAGATTCTAAATCACTACTAAATACAGTAGAATTATCATGATAAGCATGACGAAGTTCTCGATGTCTTTTATGTTCCACATGACCATTTAATCTTGGACCTGAAATAAAGACGATCAATTATCAATCATTACTGATTACATTTTGTGAGCTATGGCAGTGTATCCAAGGCCATAGTTCACCATTTTCGGCTTTGATTTGGGTCATAACTAGTCTTTAGAAGTACTAGAACTGCACCAAAATTGTGTAATCTCTTCATAAATATCTTCAACCAGAAATTTCACTTCCTATATTTATATATTTTGTAGATGTAGTCTCAAGAAAAGACAAGTCCTCATTTTAACTTTCAAAAAGTGGATTTAATCCCGGACACACATGGATTTGAATGTTCAAATTTTGAAAGTAAGCCTTGGACACTATTACTGATTATCTCAACTAAAAAAATCCTGTTTCTTAGACTAATAAAGTATGATGGATGGCAGACCTGGTCTTTGATTAAATTCATTGACATAGTTATGTATGAAGAAATGAATGAAAAAGTATCCATATGAGAAGAAACAATAATGATTTAAAGAGTGTATGAATGATGATTTAAAAATTAGCAACTTAACATCTAATTACTCAAATTAAAACCTGAATAAATACATGAATGATAGAATGATTCAATGAGTGCATTTCTATAAAATTAGAATTGCGGACATTATCTTTTAGATATGAACAATTTATTTATTTAATGAACAAAACAATGAATAACTTAATAAGTGCAATAATAAGCATAATAAAAATGCATGATGGGAATGATAAATAAATAATGAAAAGAAATAATGAATGAATGAAAGGAATATTAAAAGGAATAATGAAAGGAATAATGAATGAATGAAAGGAATAATGAAAGGAATAATGAAAAGGAATAATAAAAGGAATAATGAAAAGGAATAATGAAAAGGAATAACAAAAGGAATAATGAAAAGGAATAATAAAAGGAATAATGAAAAGGAATAATGAAAGGAATAATGAAAGGAATAATAAAAGGAATAATGAAAAGGAATAATGAAAGGAATAATGAATGAATGAAAGGAATAATAAAAGGAATAATGAAAAGGAATAATAAAAGTAATAATGAAAAGAAATAATGAAAAGGAAGAATGAAATGGAATAATGAAAGAAATAATAAAGGAATAATGAAAAGGAATAATGAAAGAATAATAAAAGAAATAATGAAAAGGAATAATGAAAAGGAATAATAAAAGAAATAATAAAAGAAATAATAAAAGGAATAATGAAAAGGAATAATGAAAGGATTAATGAATGAAAAGGTATAAAGAATGAAAAGGAATAATGAAAAGAAATATTCAAAGGGATAATGAAAGGAATAATAACGGAATAATGGAAAGGATATTGAAAGTAACAATGAAAAGTAATAATGAAAAGAAGCAATGAAAAGGAATAATGAAAAAGAAAAATGAAAGAAATAATGAAAAGAAAGAATGAAAGGAATAAAGAATGAATGAAAGAAATAATGAAAGGAATAATGAATGAATGAATGAATGAATGAATGAATGAATGAATGAATAAAGAGTGAAATTTGACATGAAATGTGATAATGTATTTATGTATGAGATGGAGTAGGTAACCAGGTGGTATAAATAAAACTAGAGAAGAGTCTACTCCAGTCTATATGTATTTTATTATACGCTATATAGTTTTATATAACTAGCACTTCAAACAGTTCCACACAACAAAATTCAGCTGTTTGTCTACACTGTAGATATTTTATACATTTCATGTTTAATTTACTTCATTAGGATGCTGATTTTGGGGAAATCAAAAGAGAACTTCAAGTGAATTAATCAGATTCAAAATTGCACGAGTTGCAACATCATCTTTTTTCATTTACTAATTATTCAAATATCTTTTTGAATTCCTCTTTATTTTTAATAGGTCTTGTGCTTGTAGGCAATAATATATAAGATAGTTTTGTAAAATGTGAAAAGGTGCTTCAGTTCATAGGTGCAATCGTAGAATGAATACAGGTGCAGCTTTGATAAAAGAAAATAAAAGAAGTGAGTAATAAAAGCACCAAGTAAGGTTCTAGTAGAAAATGTTAGTAGTAAAATATTCTAGTAATATGAGACAAGGTTATCAGTACTTTTATCACTTCAACTTAATACAAACACAGTCTTTATAGATCTTAACATAACTTAAAACAGATATTCCAAAACTTTACACTCGACCTTTATAACTTATAACAGCCATTCTAATCTTTATATTTTTTATTTTTCTTGCTGTGTTATGTTCAGGGAACCAGGATGGCTCAGTGAGTTAGACGCTTGCTCACTAACCTAAAGGATGGGACAATAAACCGAGGCCTTGTGTGCTACAGGCTGTGCACATTAAAGATCACTCGAAGGCAGCAAATCGAAAAAAAGGGCAGGCTAATGCTGTCCTAGAAAAATCATCCTCATTATACTCTGCATGGCGTTGCCCGTATTCATTAGCCCATAAGGTGCAGAAAAGTAGGATGTAAAACTCCATTAATTTTTATTTCTTTTTCGATTTCCAACTGTCGAGGAATCTTTAATATGCACAGCCTGTAGCACACCGGCCTGTTTAAATACAAGTGTGAATTCGAACCAGTTTTTTGGTGCATTGAGTAAGTCAAAGTAGTGCTTTACAGACTACAACAGTACTGTGATATCATTATTGTGCAAGAAGAATAACTGATAATTGGCTACTTAGAGAATAAAATAAACTGAAATTGTTATTAAAGAGATTGTAAAGAGGTTTTCTAAATATTGTTTTTGTATTGGGGACAATGGTAGCATCAATTTGCACCAATACAATTTTCAAGCAGACGTCTGTGATTTCTGTAATTTCATATAAAATATGCATTTAATGACGTCACCATCACAATGGTTCTTATATATCAATAGCAACTTTTGCGATAGTGACA
>NW_008711042.1:838704-953550 GCF_000327385.1 Lottia gigantea | reverse complement strand
ATATAAAACATGCAATACAAATAAAAGCTAATAGTAAATGAAACACATAACAAAGTGAGTTTAAAGTGCGTAAGGAAGTGCATTATGGGATTAAAAATGGTGGACATCACATGACATATATCTTACCATGATCGTTAGCGAGGTAGCGTTGACTACCATTAGTATGCCGGGAAGTTCGACTTGGTATTCGATCTACAAGTTAGAGGAGAAAAGACCAAATAAACGATAGGACAGGATAAGCATATGATAATACAGCAATATTCATACGTATTTAGTAAATAAAAACAATTTTAAAATAAGATTTAAATAAAATATAAAGCAATAATTAAATGATTATAATGGTTATTATTTTACATGCACCTTGTATTAAAGGGATTGTAAAGTGGTTTTTCTTAGTCTTTATTTGTATTGGAACACTGATAGCATCAATTTCAACCATTTCAATTTTCAATCAGACGTCTGGTTCCTGAAATTCCACTAAGACTAATTGTTTGATGACGTCACTCAACGCGAAATCTGCTTTATCACATAAGGCACTTTGCGAGTAGTGGCATCATCAAACACAAGTTTGAACAAGGCATCTGATTGAAAATGGGAATGTTGCAATTTGATGCTATCAGTGTTCCACAAACACATAATTTGTTTTTAGAAAATCTCTTTACAATCCCTTAAAATGGTTTAAACAAGCAGGTTTTTATGTATGTTTATGTTAATATGGACACTTATATCTTCTTTGTGCTATGTATTTTGATTATGTGATAATCAAGTGGACTCCTATGTGGCTTTGGCAATTAATTCTGAGTGAAGTAGGCATGAATGTAACATGTTTTCGTGAAGTCCATTCATGTGTTTATGCCATCTTTGTGTAAATTAGCTCACATTTTTGTGCTGTCCTTTCTAAAATGTTTTGTTAAAGTTTGTAATATTTATAAGAATATATACTAGAAAGTCAAGAGGTTGTAAAAGCATAAACAATTGAAATCACGAAAGCAGAGGCCAAGGAGAAAAGTAAGTAGACATGTTCATGTAATATACGAGAGATTTGAGTTACAAAGAATGAGAATCTTTTTAACTCAGCCAAATAATGGCATACAAGTCATGGGAATCTTTTTAACTCAGCCAAATAATGGCATAGAAGTCAAGGGAATCTTTTTAACTCAGTCAATTGGAGACATAGGAGCATTATAAGAGGGAAACATCTAGGGGACAGGGAGTTGATGTTATTTGATAACTAGAAATGTTTTTTTTGTCTGAGTTCTTTTAACAATTCAAAATAATAATCCACAATAGACAAAATCTGGAATATCTTGGTATAAAATTTGCACAAAATCAAAAGATAATTGTGAATTTTTAACAGGTGCCCTTTTTTAAACTTTGCCCTGTTATTTGAAAGTAATGTTTAATACTGAAGTAGGGGTGTATTGAAGTAGAATTTGAATAAAGTTAAATGGTAATTTATATCTATCATGTATTTACACTGTAAATAGTAAATCTTATAGAAATTGTTCTTCAATTACATAATGACTTAAAAACTGTCTCCCACTTTTCTCTAAAAGGGGGTGGGGGTGCCAACTTCATAAAAACTATCAGTAAATCTTTTCTCCTGGTGTTAGATGTTATAGAAGATATTCTCCTATAGAAGCACTGGCCAAGATCATAAGAAGAGAACATATTTCTTTTACATCAATTGTAAATTAATTAAAAGTGTACTAAAATGTACTTTGCTGTGTGCAAAGAGAAATTACAACAAAATAAATTCTGGAAAGACTGGAATAATACAATGCTTACAAATGATACCAATAATAGAAGAATCATGTAGTACATTTATCGCATCAATGTCAAACAGAAATAGCTAAGAATTTGGAGGAACTCAACAAAATACTGCGCAGACACATTTTGTTAAAAAAATTATTCCTTAAAATTGATATCACAAAGTATACTTCCAAATTAATAATTCGGTTCGATTAAATTTAGTAGTCCATAGAAACTTCACCTCTAATGGATAACTCAGGGTTTTATACCACCAGCCCACTGACAAACATGACATGTCCTCATCCCTTTAAGTCCTGCTATCAGATGACAAAACAAGTGTAACTGTCAGGGGACTAACATGATACAAGGTTAAAGTGACTGAGTTTATCAAACAAGTAGGTAAACACAATACTACATGTCCTACATAATAATTGGCAAGTAATAGACAGAAGATAGTTTCACCTTTTTGTTTATTTAAGACAGTAGCATTTTTATTGATGGGAGGTGGGGTGGAGAGGCAGGGAATGGGGAGAGAGTTTGGACTCATTCTCAGAACTTTGTCCCTAGTTTTTTTGCAGTGTTAGGATGTCTCAGCTGTCAGTATGTTTTGAAATTATTCACCATGTGCCTTTTGCTTTCATTTTATTTTTTTGCAGATGAATTTGTCGACTAATTAATATGTTATGTGCTGTAGCAATTGTAAGGTGACGAGTGGAAAAGCATCAAAGATACCTCAAGATGTCTGAAAAAGTCCCTAAATAATGAAGTTGTAATTATTTATGTTAATATGAATATAATGATGTATGTTATCAACTGTACAGAGTTATGTATGAAAGAATTGAAAGAATATTAATCATGCCTACCTCTACGAGCACTAATAACTGATTCAGTTTCTGTACATGTATCACAGGTTTCATCTCGACTTCCAACTGACGCATTCGCACTGAAATACAAAACAGTCACCCTGATTGTCTGAGAACTGACAGGATGAAGATGCACATCTTCACAATGTCAAGCTATTACAAGCTTTTTCTTATACCTTGACTGCAATAGCCATCAATGCAGTGATTTGATTGAATTGTACGCCAGTGAATACAGCCAATCAGAGATCTCGACAGCAAGGCTGTAAACATTATGACTGTTTAACTTGTTTTAGTTAACATCTAGAACAAACCAATAGAGCCACCCCTTTGACTCATAAAAATTTCAAAGAACAATAAAACTTACTGAAAAGAGGGAGGTCTGCTATCACCAATGCCACCTAGACGTTCAGCTGGTAGCTGTACCACATCTCCAGCCTGTGAATCTGTACATTGGGATTGGGTGTCTGAAGTATCTGCTGGCACCAACTGAAATTAAACAAATAATAACATTAAAATAGGAGTTTAATGGGAGAGAATATAGTATCACTTGACTGCAATAATTGTAATATATATAAGTAACAGTCTATCACAGTAGGATCTAATTTAGTTAGACTATCAAATAACACAATATTAGCTACATGAATATTAGCTCCAAAAGGGAAGACTAGTTGACAAACCCAGCATCAGGTATTCTAGAAGGAACAGCATGATCTGCCTTGCTAGTGACACTGCTACAGTAAGATTAATATAGTTTGATTTCTTCAATTTTTCTATGAACGGTATTAAGGTTTCTACCAATGACTTCATCAAAATAAGTCATTATTTGGTTAGTGATATAAGCATACCCTGCCTTGTTAGTGACACTTATCACAGTAGATCACACAAGGATTCAAAAATTGTTGTTATGCCATAGCCAGTGGTATATTTAGGGGGGTGAACCATTGAGCCATGGACTCTCTTTGGATCGTCTTATTTTGAATTTGAAATTAAGCCCTCTAAAAGCCCAAATACATCACAGGCCAACTAAAAACTAAAATCTGTTGGGCTTCTTATCTAGCAGCCCCTTAACCCCCCATCTCAAAAGGATTTTGCTCTTGCCTCTAAAGACACATGTCATTTTTGCCCCACCCCTCATACATAGGCCTCCCACCTGAAATGAAACCCTGATGAACCTATTTCATCTATAGTGACTGTACTACAGAGTGAATGAGTCAGTTTGGTACTATCAGTAAGTGTTTAACAGTCTGATAATAGGTAAACAATGTTCTGTAGGTAAAAATATGATTGAGATCATTAACTCTATAGTGGGTATCAGATCTCTAGCCTCTAATAGTCCGGTGTTTATTGACTGTAACCACACTGAACACATCAAAATCCCCCCCCCCCCCCCAACACACCCCCCTCCCTATCCACAAAGGTGTGAGAAATGGGTGCTTTATATCTTCATATATTTCTGGAGAAAAGATCTATTGAAGATAAATAAGGTAATATATTATAGAGTATTATTGTAGAATTTATGAGCTTTGAAGAAGTAGATTATGAACACGAGTCAATTTATAGCATCTAGACAGGCTTATGAATCATAAGCTATCTTCTCTACTATGTCAGTATTCAGTTAACCTGTCTCTCCTTGTCACTCAGTTATCTTTAATTTCTATATGAAATAGAAAGAGATCAAACATGTACTAACTTTTTTCAATTGAAGATCAAATTTTGTCTAAAAAATCATAATAAAGTAGTCTAGTCACATCACTAACTGTTTGTAATGTAAAATTTTTCAGTACTACATTAAATAACAGTACATGATTTTAGTCATGTACTCATTTATGAGTTATTTGTAAATGCAATATATGAATTCAATATTTAGCTGATTTGAAATCATAGTTCATCAAAGACATTTGAAAACTCTCTCGGACTTAATTTGTTAAATTTAACAGAAAGGTTCTAAGCACATTAACCACAATTTTAATAAATGAAATGAAATGAATGGAGTTTTACGTCCTACTTTTCTGCACCATTTGGGCTAAGACGGACAACACCATGCTGGGTGCAATGAGGGAAATTTTGCCAGAACAGCAGCATTAGCCTGCTCATGTTCGATTTCAAACTGCCCAGGGATCTATAACATGCACATGGGGCATTGGTTTATTGTCCAATCCAAACGACTAGATGCTTTTTCCATGTCAGCCCGTTTTACCTTCATCACTAACAGGGGAAACCAGGATTGAACCTTGGACCTTCAGGTTAGCGAGCAAGCATTTATTTCACAGTTTTTAATATATAACACTACTACATTATACCTATATAATCTTATTATGTTATTTACATACTGGAAAAAAAACTATTTATTTATTTGATTGGCCTATCACCTGCTGTATATATATCATACTGTCTAGGAGAGCTGTTATATTAATAGTAAACAGGCCTTGGGAATATATAACACAAGCTTAGTCAATATATAAAGTCAAGATGGTAATAAATTGAACAATTTCATTTCATTCTTGAAAATAATCAAACAGTTGAACAAAATCTAAATGGAGGTTTTAGTATTAAAACTCTCATTCTACATCATTTGTCAAGAAAGTACTCAATTTGCACTGTTGTTGGTATAGTAAATTTTTCTAGTGAATATGGAATTAAACTGGTTCGGCATTCAATCTGAAGCACCGCACCAAAGGAACTGGTTTGAGCTATTATAATCTTGGCATTGTTAGGATGAAATTCATGTCATACACTATAGTAAAATCGTCGGGGTTCCTTGTGCTAAATGTTTAATAGACTATGTCTCGCTAAATAGACTATGGAGTGGCTAAATAGACTATGTCTCGCTAACTAAATAGACTAAAAATGTCTCAATAAATAAAAATAATAAATAGACTATGTCTCAATAAATAAATAGACTTTGTCTCAATAAATAAATAGACTTTGTCTCAATAAATAAACAGACTATGTCTCAATAAATAAATAGACTATATCTCAATAAATAAACAGACTATGTCTCAATAAATAAATAGACTTTGTCTCAATAAATAAATAGACTTTGTCTCAATAAATAAACAGACTATGTCTCAATAAATAAATAGACTATGTCTCAATAAATAAATAGACTATGTCTCAATAAATAAACAGACTATGTCTCAATAAATAAACAGACTATGTCTCAATAAATAAATAGACTATGTCTCAATAAATAAATAGACTATGTCTCAATAAATAAACAGACTATGTCTCAATAAATAAACAGACTATGTCTCAATAAATAAATAGACAACGTCTCAATAAATAGACTATGTCTCAATAAATAGATTATGTCTCAATAAATAGACTATGTCTCCCTAAATAGAATGGGCCTATGTCTCGCTAAATAGAGTAGGTCTATGTCTTGCTAAATTCCAGTTCAAAGTTTTAACCATGAGATTTAGGCCTTACCTGTTGTTAGTGTAGAGATAAGCAAATACAACAGGGGTCCAGTTTGATCTTAAATTTCAAAACAGAACTGTTAGTTTTAAAATATATATTGCTTGATTTAAGTAAGAATTTCAAGAAATAACAAAGAGTTATTTCATCTTGAAAATAAAACAACCTTCAATTCCAAGGATGAGAAAGTGAGAGTCTTGGCAAGTCTTTTATCTTTATTTTTCCATCTTTTTAATGAGAAACCATCTTTTAGAACTTGGTTACATGTAATGGTCTTTAATGTCACCTTCAAAACAAAATGGCCGACATACTGCTTTCATCTAGTGCTTAACGACAGTTAAAAAGAATTCCATATGAGAATAATTGTTTCTCTGATGGATTCTGTGCTGTTTGATCAACTTTTCATCTACTTCAATGTCCTCAAATTCACTTTTAAACACCCCACTTTCATTATTTCAAAGGAAAAGAAGAATTACAAATGCAGTAGAGTTTAGAGCATTCATTTTGAAAGCGAATTGAAAACACTGTTCTTTTATAAATAAGATATTCAGTATAGTAACTAGTATTTGAAATTTTTTTCAGAATTTGAGACTACCAATGTGAGGTGTAAAGTGGGGCTTTTGTCTGTGGTTCCTGTAATTCCAGTAAAAGATGATCATACTGTGACGTCCCTTTCATATACACCATTTTCCTTCAATGGTTTTTGCGATACTGGCATCACAATTTTGGTACTCTCAAACAAATGTACATGGGCTAATAAGATTGTCCTCATTTCAGGATAATATTAACAGCTGATGATTTTGTGATGAAAACTGACAACTTAAATAATAATGTTATATAAGAGAATGTTTATGACACCCTGGGAGTCCAAACTTCTACTGTGCACCAAGGGTAGTTCTCCTTGACGAAGTTTTTGTGTCAAGATTGCTGTATTCACTGAACCCTGCTTCAAACAAACAGATCTCTTATCAACCACAGCCTGTTTTATTAAATATTAATTAACTCGCTAGAAAATGGTATCAGGTGTCTCGTCCACAAGCCAGATTCAACTTTAACACAGGTCAATTAATGCCAAACAAACTAGCTTTGATGTTCATGGCAAAAAATTTCAAACAAATCTAGTTGTGTGTATTTTATAACTCTGTTGTATTATTAAAGGATCGTAAAAACCAATGATGCATTATTGGGTGTTAATAGAGGTCTTATGTTATATAAAGCCTCACGCTTTTATGACTTGACATCATAATACACTCATTATGTTCCTGTTCACTTCTAGAACTCTGAGTTAAAACACAGACCTGAATACAAAAACAGTTTACAAAACTATCTTTTATAACAGAACAAACACACACAACAAACACACACATAGGTTTTCATTCAATACAACATAACAGAAGCTTTTTTTCATCAAATATTTGAAGTCTACACTGGTACTGGTATATTTAAAGGGATTTTAAAAAGGTTTTTCTAATCTTTTATGCTGATGGCATCAATTTGCATCATTCTAATTTTTAATCAGACATCTGTGGTTCCTGTACTTCCACAAAGACTAAATGTTTGATGGTGGCACTAATCGAAAATATGCTTTATCACATAAGGCACTTTGTGATTAGAAACATTTAGTTTTAGTGGAATTGCAGGAACCACAGAAAATCTTTGAAAATTGGAATGGTGCAAATCGATGCTATCAGTGTCCCAGATATATAAAAAAAAATCAGAAAGACACAATCCCTTTAATATTTTTGGATTCTTTATGAATCAAAGTAAAAGATTATTCCTTGATTGAAAATTATCAAAATTTAAATATTTTTATTACGGAATTTTTTATAATGTGATTAAAACAATATTTATATTTTTTTTATCTATAATATCAATTACAATACATAATATAACTGTATTCAGAATCAAGAACACGTCTATGTCAATCTGTCTCCAAGTATCCTTCCAAAGCACCCACAGTCATTCTCCAACTAGGTCGGTCAAAGAAGTATCCATCATGGCAATCTAACTCGAAATTAAAACCATTTGCTATTTATTACCTTTACAAAATAGTCTTGTCTTTGACTCTGCCTCAAAAAAATGTTATTATAGAAATTTGTTGTTAATGAAGAATAATTCAAAGAGAATTAACACACTTAAAACTTTAATTGTAAAATTTTTTGAGAAGCTGTTTTCTTATCATTTGTTTTTGAAAGTTCTTTCAGAAATTCCTACAAATTACAGACCATTATTTTATGCTTTTAACAAAAATTCTTCAGTAACAAAAATACTTCAGTATATTTTAAGTGTATTTATCTAAAATCTCTCAGTTAAAAATTGATTAAAAGCCAAAAAGCCAGAAAATTTTACTCTTGGAATACTTAAATGTTAAAAAAACAGCAGAAATATTATTTCAGTCTGATAAGGCATTGCGTTTAACAGTTGGAATTTATGACAGTTAGGGCTGTTTGTCGGATATTTTATTATGACTATTAGCTCTCAAATGTCTGGTTGAATTGGGGTATTCACATGGGATAGATGCTCAAAAGACAGTTGCTAATGGGATAGATGCTCACAAGACAGTTGCTCATGGGATAGATGCACACAAGACAGTTGTTCATGGGATAGATGCTCACAATTCAGTTGATCACAAGACAGTCGATCACAAGACAGTTGCTCATGGGATAGATGCTCACAAGACAGTTGCTCATGGGATAGATGCTCACAAGACAGTTGCTCATGGGATAGATGCTCACAAGACAGTTGTTCATGGGATAGATGCTCACAAGACAGTTGTTCATGGGATAGATGCTCACAATTCAGTTGATCACAAGACAGTTGATCATGGGATAGATGCTCACAAGACAGTTGCTCATGGGATAGATGCTCACAAGACAGTTGTTCATGGGATAGATGCTCACAATTCAGTTGATCACAAGACAGTTGATCACAAGACAGTTGCTCATGGGATAGATGCTCACAAGACAGTTGCTCATGGGATAGATGCTCACAAGACAGTTGCTCATGGGATAGATGCTCACAAGACAGTTGTTCATGGGATAGATGCTCACAATTCAGTTGATCACAAGACAGTTGATCACAAGTCAGTTGCTCAAGGGATAGATGCCCACAATTCACTTGCTCACAAGATAGATGCTCGCCATAGGTCTGATAAATTGAATATGAACAGATAAGAAATATATTATAAAAATTTTGTGTGAAACTGTCCTTTTGTCTGGGGAGCAACTGTATCGTTTTTGGTGAACAATTGACTGGTGCCTGGTGAACAATTGACTGGTGCCTGGTGAGCAATTGACTGGTGCCTGGTGAGCAATTGACTGGTATCTGGTGAGCAATTGACTGGTATCTGGTGAGCAATTGACCGGTATCTGGTGAGCCACTATACTGTGACCAACTGTCTGTTGTCATGTGAGCATCTGTCTGGTTGTGAGCAACTATACGATGAGCAACTGTATGTTGTCTTGTCAGCAAATGTTTGTCCTTTGATCAACTGTCTTATAAGCAATTCTCCAAGGATCAACTGAATTGTGATCAATTGTCCAGTGATCAACTGTCCTACACTTGATTAATTTTTTATTCATAATGACTTTAGTCATAAGGACTATGTTCAAGTTCATATAAGATAATTCACCACTTTAAACAGACCACAAAATTTGAAATTGTAGCTTCATAACCTCTGCACAGTATTTAAGGTTTAGTGTTATATCTATATGTTGCTAGTAAGTGCAAGATAATAAAAGTCTACTGGCATCACACAGAACTAACCTATATCGGAACTGACCCAGTTCTCTGTTTTTACAACTCTTAAATAAATCACTAACAAAGATGTAATAAAACTGTTTCAAGATATAGTTTGGTTTTTCTAAAATCATGAAAGATTTCTCATTACAATAAATGAACATAAAAAATGTTTCGAGTTATTTGACAAAACAAATTTCTTAATTCTTGTCTTTGAAGTCCACTTTCTCAGATTACTGAAACCTTCTGGCTGGATTACTAAAAGGGATTGTAAAAAGGTTTTCTAACCTTATTATGGATCTTGGAGACACTGATATCATCATTTCAATTTTTAGTCAGACGTCTGTCGTTCATGCAATGCCACAAAAAACTAGCATTTTATGAAGCGACTATCGCAAAAGCTGCTAATGATATATAAGGATCTTAGTCACGTCTTAAAACGCCTAGTTTTAGTGGTATTGCCCGAACTACATACATCTGATTGAAAATTGGAATTGTGCAAATCCAGACCTGTGTCTTCGATACACATAAAAAAACCTCTTTAAAATCAATTTATGTTTTTAAAACTGAAAAGAAATGATCTCATACCATCCACATTGGATAGGACCCTTTTTTCGGTTAAACTTCATTAATCTAAGAAATAATTCATCTATAAGTTAGTTTTTATGTGGAACATATAATCCCATTTCGGTTTACTTAACCTTTTTCAACTTCTGTGTGGTAAAATTAGCAAACCCAAACCTGCCTATTAATGTTATTCTAAAGTTTGTTTATTGTTTTACAGTCGGCATCAAAGTAGGAAGATTAAAGTAAAAAGGCAAGAGTGAAAGGTAATAGAAGAAATGATAGAGGTAATTCAACTGCTTCTTTCTTACAGGCTGGCAGTTTTTATACCTAGATTCAAACCTAGATACGAAAACATCAAATTACCCAAATTACGTTGAGTTACAGAATTTTCTTAAGAGATATTTCATTTCCTTATTACTCAAATTATGCAAGTTAAAAGAAGAATTTTGTTTAAATTATATTTTATTCACTAATTTCACTAAGTACCAAAAGTAAAAGAATTTAGTTTATATTATATTGACAATCTTTTAAGCCATTATGAAAAGGATTGGGATCATATTTTTGCCTATATTACACCTCTCCTAATGAGATGAAACCTTTTATCTCAGCTCTTCTGTAACTTTTAATATTTTCTGCTCTATTTTGTCAGATTTTAATTATGCTTAGTTTTTATCACTTTACATCTGTGAAGCTCATCAAAAAGTGACCTCAAAATATGATACCATTTTAAGAATACTATATCAACAAGGAAAAAGCTGCTAATAAGTAATTTTTGCAATTGTGAAGTCAGATATGGTGAAAATCAGTGTTCCTGATGCACATAAAAAGTCTAGAAAACCTCTTTTACAATCCCAATATGCATACATAAGCTTGACAACCTCCTTTGAAATCATAAGTACTAGTTTTTAATATAAGGAATATATCTACATTAGTAAAAACATTTTGTTAACAAAATATAGGCCTTTATAATCAGTCTTCAATAGCTGGCCAGTGGGCAGTTGAAATGATAATGGCCCTGAATTGGTGTGAATAACAAAATAATGGCCCTAGTTATTATCATTTCATATACAGGAAGTAGGTGTCAAAATGTCAGTTGGAATGAATGAAGGCATGCCATGAAATGAATGAACGAGCATGTGAAAGGAATGAATGAATGAACCTGAGAGTATATGTGAAAGGGTGGAATAAATAAGTTAATGAACATTTTTGCTCCATTTTTTTCGACCAATGGCAGAGCCAAAGGGGGGTAGATGGGGCAGCCGACTCCCTCGCAGCCCCAGAAAGCAAGTTTATTGGGCAAAAATCTCTGAATTTGGTTATAAATTCAGACAATCTCAGATATTTCTTCCCCCCTCGGACAGAAACCTGGCTCTGCCACTGGCTCACTGACTATGCCATGCAGTGTCGAATGAGGGAACTTGACTGAATATCAAGGATGACTCTTATCAGAAGTAAATTTGATAAATGATAATTACCACATCTATAGCCACATGTTATGGTGAATTTTGACATTGATATTGATAATATTGTCCCTAGTTCGGTTACTGGCATTTGCTCACTGGACAAATTCTCACCAAAGAAATAAGCAACTGTCCTACATTTAGACCTAACACATGATATAGCAGATTAAAATGAAAATACTTACCCAAGAAACCACTCTGCCATTGAAACATGGTAATCTGGCATCATCATCAATAATCTCTTCTTTTACCACCCTGAAATAGATAGATTTTAAACTTTTAAATAGATTGCAGGGATTGAAAGCTGACACTGAGCTCTGAATATATTTTATATTGCTTCCGGAGGCTACTGTCTAAATCTGTTCAGATTACCACTAAAATATGTCAAGTAACTTTAAAATTTTTAAAGACATTTTGAAATGTGTCTGACTTTAATACTTTAGACCTGTCAAAATTGTGTAAACAATCACAATCTCATGAAAATCATTAAATGGGCCAAGAGGAACTGAGGCACTGGTCTGGATCTGAACCTGAGTGGCACCCCAAGCCTAGGGTCCAGTTTACATCATAAAAATTATCTGTTCTGACAACAGTTCCAAGGATGAAAACTGAGTTGTGTTAGTCAAGCCTTCAGTGAATAGTTCCAATTCAAGACCACTCAGGTCTATAATTACCTCCTTCAAGAAGAGTTCCATTAAAATACATCTGAGAACAGAAGACTGATTACATTGTTATTATAGATCTGTTCTCTGAAGGCTCATAATTTTGGTGGTGTAAACGGTAAAAATTTTGGGATTTTAGACTAAGAATGGAACACTTTGTAGCGACAGAATGTAAATAGGGCTTTGGTTAAGAGAGGATCTAACTCTGTCCAGTACCCAGTTCAGATGTTTTATTAGTAAAGCCACTTTGTGTAAACGTATACACGAAAGTTATTAATCGAAACAGTACCGTTTATACGGATTGTGGCGATTTTTCAGTAGACTTGACCTATTTTTTTTTCAATTCGATTCCAGTTTCAAAGTCGGCAATTCGAAAATACAAAAGTAAAATATCACGTTTCTATACAAAAACTATTTACATTTACTTCATGTTATATTGTATGACAGAGGGAAGAAACTTTACGAATTTTGACTTGGGCAGTCGGGCAGTGTTTTCTGCTATTTTTTTTTACGTCTTTTAAACGTTTTTTCGTTTAAACAATTGTCCATTTTCTAAATGTTCATTGGCACTGGTCTTAACTTTTCGTTTACATGTTTAACTGTTGCAGTCTTATTCATGACCCAAGGACATGATGAGATCACCTCTAATGATATCATCAGACAGCTTAATCAACTAGTCAGCACCAGACAGACAACTGTCAGAAATCTAATATGAGCGATAAGTTTACGGAAATCAACTGTTACACGTTTAATGATCTCACAATTTATGAGATATTGTTTATACTATAACCAGTCACGTAAAATCTATCCTATCCTATGATCTTTTAAATCTAAATTAATAAGCATTCGGAGGACACTTGGAGATCACTGTGAGAGTCCATCAGGATTCTCCTTGATTTCAACAAATTTTTAGGCATGCTATCTAGTAACTTTGGCAAGCGTCTTACATAGGAGTTTTAAGAAGATTCTTTGATTTGTAATACTTATAATAATAAAAAATAATGCAGCAATTAAATCCTCGTAGAATTTCTCAAGGCGCACATTATTCATTATATACTTATACTTATTATTAGTTATTTTTTTTATACGTAAAATATTATCTTCTCAAAGGCAGAGGGGGTTAAATGGATGCTCGGAAATGCAGGCATTAGCAGAAATAAAGAACAATCAATTTGTGGCATCAATTTATCCAACACTTACCAACCTAGATAAAAGCAATCCCTGTTAAATGAATAGTGAGAATTTGTAACAGTTAGAGGAATAATTAATCAATCTAGTAATTATTACCCTTACACTTTCAATAATCCCTCATTAAGGCCAGGTGACAAAAACTATCCAAAAGTCACTCCATATTTGAAATATTTCAGCCAGATTCTGAAATTCAATGTTACTGTCCAATCGTCACAATTTTCAATGAATTTTGTTGTATTTTTTATATAGTGAATTAGAATATCAGTTTTGAAAAACTGGGAGTGAATTTTGATTAAATATAAAATGTACTGTTTAAAGTCAAAAATCCAATTTACAGAAAAATGTAAAAAGGGCATGACAACTACCTGTTTTCTTATGGATGGATGTGCCCCAATAGACATGTAAAAGTATGCTCAAAAACATCAATGACATGTCTAATATTTATAATAAGGAAAGTATTCTTCTTTTGAAGTAAGGGTAAAATATTTCCAATTTATAGTATTCTCATAGGGTACCCTTTTTATTTAAGAAGACCATGGGCCCTATTTCCAAATTATCAGAATAAATCAGGGAATAAAAATCAAGGATGTATGTATTCAGAAATAAGTGAAAGCTGTTACAAGGGGGAGAAGAGGTTGGAGCTAATTCCTGCTTGATTTTTGAAGTGCCTTTGTATCCAAAGAGAAATTGAGCTCTAAACATAGTTCTCCCCTGCCAAATTATGATGGAAAACCTAGGCCAGGGGTTGCCATATGACACTTTTTGTAATATGACAATACCGTCACACTTGATTAAACAAAATTACAAGCTGGCGTTTTAGTAGATGAAATATAGTTTGCAGGTTTTGAACCTGATTTTGCATCCTGATTTTGCCATGAATCAAAATTCACATGGTTAGAATTCTTAAATGGCGAATGGTAGAAGCCTATTTGGAGAAAAGATAACGTACATGATGCCATACACTCATCTTTGATTTATCACTTTGTGCTACAATTTGCAATAATGTTATACATTGTTTACAAATTCAACTCTCACATAAGGGCAATATCAGTTGGATATTGACCAGTAACCCATGATATATCATCGTCATTGGCCTCCTCTAACTTGCAACATTGTAATATATTGTAGACACTTACCCAAAATCATCATCCATAGATTTGAAGAAAAACTTATAATTTGGTCGATTCAAAGCATTTTTGAAATCGCCTAAAGTCACTAAATCCGCATGGATTGGAAGCTTTATCAAATACGGGGTATCCTCGTCGTCGATGTGATAAATAATTTTCGTCTCCCCCATTGTGGAGGAAGGCGATAAAACGAGGTAAAATCCACACTAGTATTCCTTCTTCTCTACAATATCTCACAAAATGGCTACCAAGGATTTTCCCCCGCTGCACTTTGAGTGCTGTCAAAATGAGGCTCACATGGAAAAACGGTCTATCTCAATTCCCGGATAAATTGCAATAAAAACATCATTTAAAAACATTTTGATCAAAAATTTAATCCTAAAACCAACATATTTTCATTGTTTTGATTAAAAAATACTCCTATAATCAAAAATTTCAAATGTTTACTCTTGGCTAATAATTCTCACGTAAACAGACTGCCACCCTTTCCGTCCTCCTCAAATTAATAATGCAGATTCGCCCTTCTGTTCCATCCCTAATTTTGAGCTTGAAAGATATTTTCCAATTTTTCTTAAATAAATCTATTCTCAACAAAAATATTAACCATTTCCGCAATTTTCTTTAGATTTGGAGCCGACGATTTGTGACTGTAATAACAAAGAAATATTGAATCGGGGTAATCATTAATGCGGAGGGGGGTTACGTCATTGTAGGAACAGCCGTCAACAAAGCCCGAAATCACAGGTGCTTTTGTCTTTGGCCGTCAAATAATATCCCAGTCGTCGAATTCTAAATTTTTCTCACTTTTTCCTGCTTTTTATTCAATAACAACGCAATTTCATTCATTTTATTTTATTTTTTTCGTTTCACGTGCTCGATTTTATTTCAACCAATCAAGAGCGAGACTATTTTGGTTGCGGAACTGTCAAATCCTAAATGGATCCTGAACAAAAATTAGTAAACTTCGACTGAGAAATTGATTTTAGATTTCTACAGATGTGAGTGTCCTATTTTCATATTCTAATGAAATTTTCATAAAATTATTGTTTCAGCTACAGGACGAGTTATGTTGTCAGTTAGTTAGCTTGCTTGATGAAAAGTTTAAGACAAAATTTGTTTGTTTATTTTTGACAAATTCATTTTGTCAGTAGTTAGTAATAGTTAGCACTCCTCATTAGAAAGGAACATCCATGTAAAATCTATATTTGCAGAAGGCTAAATTAGTAATTAAAGAGCAGTCCTTGCCTAATCACCCATTGTTTCCTTCAATTACAGCTTAATTAGTAGCCTTATGGCTATGGCTTAAAATGATTAGAGATTAAGTTAAGACTCATGAACTTCATGACTGACAGTGACAGTGGCAATATCACTTCCCTCGTTTCATTAGGCCTGGTGGGTTCTGTAATGTTTTTGAGTTACTGTTGTAAACTCGCAGGCCTATCTGCATTTCCATGAAATAAAATACCGGTACTCTGTGTTTTCAATTTAAAGTGTGTCATACGAAGGAGCTCTAACAAGTAGAATATAACAAGTTAAACTCCATTTCATTTCAATGAAAATGGGCCTCACTCAAAAAATTACAATTGACAGCTCAGCTGTTTTTTGAAAATTGTAAGATTTTTTGAGAAAACAAGCAAGTATGTAAGCTATGATTAATAAGAAATCAAATACTATGCTTTCTATTTAAAGTGTGTCATACCAATATCTATAGTAAGGGCATAACTGGAAAAAATGACAACTGACAGCTTGCTTGAGCTAGCTTATTAGACTTTATAATCAGAATTTTACAAATTTTATTCAAATGTCCATTGTCAATATAGCAAAATGAAAAAAGAGTCTTACATAGAAGAGTAGTGTAAAGACTTGATGTCATGGGTAAAAAAAGGAATTAAAAATCAAGACTGTTTTGAAAGGGCAACAGTTATATTAAAAGGATTTTTAAAAAGTAAAGCTCTTGTAGTGAAAAAATGCAACCTATTTTGTGAAAACAAGTTTACAAGTTTTCAGTTTTATCCAATTAATCAGGCAGATCTGTATGTCTCACTTCTTGCTTTTTTTCTGCAGCTGAGGCCTCCTTTGAATAATATTCTGTGAATTTTTGACCAATTGTGTAGAAATTTGTTCTTATTACTGCCAAGGAAGGCAGACAAAGATGAACATCCCACATATGTATTGTGTACATCTTTTAAGCTTATTGAACAGAGAATTTGATTGGTTAGATCTGCATCTTGTATTAGGGCTGGCACGTAATAGCGATGTATTGCAATACAACAATCGACAATACGCATATTGTATCGTGAGGTTGTGAAGCAATACCTCTCATTCCATAAAAAGTTGGAATGTCAGCAAATGGAATCACAAATTTTTCTTACTGACATCACTTAAATTGATGTCGACATTGAACACATCACCAATTTTCACAGATATACAGTTGTTGATATGCTATGCTTTATTACACATGTTGTGTCCCTGCTGAATTCTAGTTTCATTCCATTAAGTATGACATTGATAAAACCAGTGAAGACTTCTATATTTAATGACCTTTGAGATATTTTTTAATTGATATCCCTATTAGATGTAAAATGATAGGATGTTTAACTTCCTATTTATTTGTTGTCTGAGCCAATGAAGAGAGGTAGACTAAGTGTCATGTAGTGAATTGAATTATAAATAATAGTACCATATCTTCTTAACTTGATTGTGACTGTCTTCATACCTTTAACATACACTGCCTGTAACACATGGGCCTGTTAATTGTCCCATCCTTAACTACTTGACGCCTTCAAGTCAACTCGTCGTTCTTGCATCACTGCTGGTGTGAAACCAGGCTGAAAAGTCCAAATGTATTTTATGTGTGTCGGTATTCAAGGTCTGATCATACTGTATAAGCTAATGCTTGTTTTGTATTTTTTCATTGTATGACTTCAACGTGCTGAAAAAACACAAAGGAAATATCTAATTCTGAAACTTAATCAGATTTCTCATTCCTTAGCTTGAGTTCTTTTAATACCAGTAGATACTTTGTCTATTTACTATTAGGATTGTCATCTTCTAGGAATTTAGGTGTTGTAGGTATGAATCCTTTATGTATCAAAGTTTCTGACATTGTAGCTTTTGAGAGTTGGCACAGTATGGGTTCTGATCCTTCCCTGACCAACCACCACTAGCTTGGGATGCCATTCAACCAAAAACTCCAAGCTACAATAATGGATTATTTTTATTACTTTACCCTGCCCTAAATAGGTGATCACAGCATTTATTTGAACTATATTATTTATTTCTACAGGGAAATACATATGGTATAGTTACGCATGGTGATGGAAGTCGGTCTCCGTGTAGTTCGAGGCCCCGACTGGAAGTGGGGTAACCAGGACGATGGAGAAGGCCATGTGGGAACTGTAGTAGAGATTGGAAAGCCTGGAAGTCAGACGTCTCCAGATAAAACAGTGGTTGTACAATGGGATTCTGGAGCTAGGACCAACTATCGTGTTGGTTATCAAGGAGCGTATGATTTACGTGTTATTGATAATGCACCCATTGGTGAGTAAAAATGTAAATTTTTTTGATTATATGATGGTTTTCATTCACAAGGGCTGCTGCAACGAGTTCTGTGTTATAATAAGCATTTAGTTCCCAATATTTTCATTATTGTTATTTTGATAAATGTTTAAAAGGGCTGTCTTTAGACCCTAACTGAAGTGGCTATATTGAAAATAAAAGCTAATAAAAAAGCGAAATTTAAAAAAAAAATTTAAGACTGCAAAATATCTTTATTCATATAAATTTATCATTCAAAATGGCAGTATTACGTAGTTTCTTTCTTTTGTTTGGAGGGCAAGGTGGGACAGGATATTTCTGCTCTGAACTAATATTAACATAATACTGTCATGAATTATTATAACTGGAGGGAAGTATACATCAAATTTTTAACAATGGTTAATGCCCTAGTTATATTTGCACTTTATGATTCAATAAAAATATTACATTTATTAATATACCAAAAGAAAATATCCTTTCTTAACAATAGGTACATTGATGTAGTTCCTTTAAAAACTTCCCTGAATGGAAACAAAGCCAAATAATTTAACCCTTCCTGATACATAGTGTATGTAGCTACTGCTTCATAAACTTTGTTACTTAGAGAAATAATTTTAGAGTCTGGATCTAATGAATTCCTCAGAGCATATACATGCTTTTTAACCAGTTTGACCTCCGAATGACATACGAAACTGTGTGTGTTCGTGTGTGTTATTTCCATGTAAGAAGAATATGTAGTTTTTCATGCTCCAAATCACT
This sequence comes from Lottia gigantea, assembly GCF_000327385.1. NCBI lineage: Eukaryota > Metazoa > Mollusca > Gastropoda > Lottiidae > Lottia > Lottia gigantea. The sequence continues at coordinate 934,477 of NW_008711042.1, read as the reverse complement.
GTAAATATAAATAATGACCAGAGAACTTAGTCCCTGTAAAATAACCAAAAATATTCTCAATCTTTTTCCCCATAAAATAGTTTAAAGGAGACATCCCAGAAACACAAAAAGGGGCCAACTGACGGATGTTGTATGCTTTTAACCTATATTCATAGAAAGGTCCTCTAAATATATTTCTCTATGCCTGAAATAAAAAACGATTTTATAAGAATCAAAGTCACACTTCAATTTTCTTCAACATAAAATGTCCTTTTAATAAAGACTAATTTGAATTGTTTGGAATGTAAGAAAGAAATAAAGTTTTTACAAGGATAACAACTTCAGTATAAGAGGATCCTAGGTAAGAAATAGACTTGGATAGAAAGACTCTTTGTTTTCTTACTGAATTGAATATTGTTTAAACAATTAGTCATTTTTACCAACCGGGTAAATTTTAGCAATTACCTTTACTTACCCGGTTAAATACTCATGATTAAAAAAAAAAAAAATCAAAAACCTCATTTGCGGTAATACTAACTAACCTGCAAATAAGTGCAAAAGAAAATTTTTTCCTAATTTGGACCAATTCCCTGTGTTTTGTTCTAAGAAAATTTAAAGAGGCTTGATAATCTTGACCACAAAGAAAAAAAACGAGGTAATCATGCAATTAATTAATTAATGAAAACAACACAGGATGTTTATTTACTAAAGAAAGGTACAGCTAAAAGTCTTAATAAGGGACGAATTTTCTGTCAAAAATGCCTTGTTTCAACTTCTAATTACATTGACGGTTAACCGATTATCACAAATCAGACCCGGTTACCCGTGATATCCTACATGAATCGGTTAACTGATTAACCGTTTTAACACTAGAATTGAGAGTGTGGGAATCGGAGCAGAAAGGGTAGAATCTGTGTCAGTGAGGCTTCATACTGTTTACTCTTATTTATTTATTATTTATCTCCTTCATTCATGACATTTTTTTACATTGTTTGAATGACAATTAAAGATGGCTGCCGTGACAGATAAACACAATGACTGACAGGGATCCCACATGTCTACTTTCATTCATGTATAAAAAAAAACTATAAGAAAAGAATGACAAGTTGACAAACCCAGTTGAAGAATAGTTTCAGGTGTTGCAAAAAAGAGAATGAGGGCATGAATAGTTAATTAACAGTTGACTGGGGTTCCCAAGAGTCTACTTGAATAACTATAAGACGAAACACAAAACCGACTGCAGAATGGGGGCATAGATAGTTCTATCAACAGTTACTTAGATACATGTATGAATAAACTACCCTGAGGGAATGCCAAGTAGACAAACCCAGCAGCAGAATAGTTTCAGGTGTTGCAAAAAAAAGAGGTCATAGATAGTTCTAATGACAGTTGACTGGGGTTCCCAAGAGTCTACTTGAATAACTATACTAAAAGGGATTGTAAAGATGTTTTTTACATTTTGTATGTGTATCAGGGACACTGATAGCATCAATTTGAACCATTTCAATGTTCAATCAGACGGTCACTATGAGAGACGTTTGACCAATTATGATGATATTATCAGAAATTGGTGTCTAGAATGACAAGACCCATGGAAGATGTAGAGCAAAAAGAAGCTATAGACACATAATATCTCTGGAAAACCACTTCTGAAATATCTTGTGTTAATAATGTGTAAAATTTATTTGAAATTAAGAAAGCAAGATAGCTTAGTAACTTATGAAACTATGACAGAAAGTTAACATGATAAAAACAAAGAATATAAGCTTACTTTAGATAACATAAATTCACCACTACTTTTTTTATCACTCTTTATTAAAATGACCAAACTCTGTTTCCCAGTGCTAAACATTTTATGAATTGGTGAAAGAAGAATGTGTGCCATAAAACACCCAACACTTTATTTTGTATTTTAACCACTAATTTCCATATCACTCTCTAGTAAAAAGTAAAGCAGAAAATAAATCAAACAATAACATGCAAACAGTAGGTAAAAAGTTGATACAATTAGAGTAAATGTAGCTATGTTTCAGGATTAAAATTAAGCATGAAGAGAGAAATTATGCTAAATTCTCTGTTCCAGTCTTCACTAATTGGTGAAAGGTGAAGTGTTTGCCTTAAAATGATACACCAAAAATGATTTTTTTTGTATTTTCAGGTGTAAGACATACGAATATTATATGTGATGCTTGTCGTAAACAAGGTATACAGGGTATGAGGTGGAAATGTACCAAATGTCGTGATTTTGATCTGTGTACGTTATGTTATATGGCTGATAAACATGATCTGTCTCATTCATTTCTTAGAATTGACTCAGCTTCTTCTAAAGGGTGAGAATAACTTACTTTCTATTTATAGCATTTTATCCCCAATATGGGTTTCAACATTGTCACCTTCAATTCTTTAACGAAAAATAGTACTTAATGTGATATAAGGTTTTATAAGAGATACTCTCTTATAGAAGCACTGGCCTAGAGTAGAGACTGTTGATTTAAGCAATTTGATAATAAAGTTACCTACTTCTGGAGAGATTTACAAGATAAACAAATTTTGTATTGTCCTTATTAATCAAAACATGACACGGGGCCGAACAAAACTTCTATAACTCTAAATTTTTTATCTTTGTGTTTCTAGTTTTAAAGTAGGAAAGAGAGGAACCAGTAATAAGCTGACATTAAGTGGAATATTTAATGGAGCTCGAGTTGTACGAGGTCCTGATTGGGACTGGGGTAATCAAGATGGTAGGTGTCCTTTGATTAGAGTTGCTTCCCTTTGTACTTTATCTAGAAAGATTTTAATTTGTGTTTTTATCTCACCAATTCGAATTCTCATTTACCTTAAGGTTATATCAGACATCAGACTTCATTAAAGAAATGTACATGTGATTCAGAAGCCATACTAGTCACACGGCAAGATTCAAATTAATATTTATATTTAAATATGGTATTTTCAGGTGGTGAAGGGAAAGTGGGGAGAGTGACTGATATCAGAGGCTGGGATTCTGAGTCAGGACGAAGTGTGGCTCATGTGACATGGGCGTCTGGGTCTACTAATGTCTATCGTGTTGGTCATAAGGGCAAGGTTGATATTAAGTATATACAGGCTGCTGAAGGTGGAACGTTCTACCATGAACATCTACCAGTTTTAGGTCAGTTGAATTTCTTGCTTAAAGAGGAACTGTGTGCATAGAAATAGTCAAATTAATAGAATCTCATGTCCATTGATGATTTTAAGCATTTCATTGGGTTTGTCAAAGTCTACATGCATGAAACAGTCATATCAACCAAGATGGCTGCACATTCCATCGCTAAGGTCAAACATAAGGTTAAGTTTGTTCAAGTATAACATCAGCAGCTTATAGCAACTTGTCAGTGCGCTCTGGTTGACTAAATCTGTTACTTGATCAGATTATCATAGATTTCAAAAGAAGCAAAATCGAAACGTAGCTCTCCCCCTTCAGTTGATTGCACCATTGCCAATCAGGAGTTTTAGATAAACAAGAATATTGTTTGAGAGATTATGTTTTGATCTGTATTTGAGCATGAGTATACATCTTTTCATCTAGTTATATATCTTCATTATTATCTTTACAGGTGAATTTACAGAAACAGTGTTACCAGGGATACCGTGTCAATTCAAGGTCAATGATAAAGTGATATGTGACCTTGACCCTGAATTACTGAAAGCTATGCAAGAAGGTCATGGGGGTTGGAACCCAAGAATGGCTGAGGTCAGTATTTCATGTTTTAAAAAGTCATAAATACTTGGTAGAACGTTTAAAAATAATCTTGAGCTCACATCAAGATGGATACTTATCAGTCTTGTATAAGAATGAAGTTATCCATGTGAAAATAGTAATAATGAGTTTATTTCATCCTTTTCAACGCTATCGGCCGCTCTTCCTATTGCATATTATTATGGGATATATTCCATGTGCGGCATGTTAAGTGATATTTGATAATGTTATCTCATAGCAGTGGCATTTCTGACCCCCTCTCCAGTTTCAAATTTCTAATCAATGAGTACTTAAATACCTGATGCTGTTTGCCCCCCTTGATAATTCTGTGGCCTCTCTCTACCTTATGCTGCCTCGAAACGCCAATGTATCATAGGCATTAATTCATATTATTTTGAGTTGAGGTATATGACATTTTATTATATTCACACAAAAGAATGTCAGTAAGTCTAAGATCTAAATGTCAGTAAGTCTAAGATCTAAATGTCAGTAAGTCTAAGATCTAAATGTCAGTAAGTCTAAGATCTAAATGTCAGTAAGTCTAAGATCTAAATGTCAGTAAGGCTTAGATCTAAATGTCAGTAAGTCTAAGATCTAAATGTCAGTAAGTCTAAGATCTAAATGTCAGTAAGTCTAAGATCTAAATGTCAGTAAGGCTTAGATCTAAATGTCAATAAGTCTAAGATCTAAATGTCAGTAAGTCTAAGATCTAAATGTCAATAAGTCTAAGATCTAAATGTCAGTAAGTCTTCAATCTGAGGCAGCCATTTTAGAACTGATAGCCCCTCCCTTGAATGGAGCTTTATCTCTCCAACACCAATATCTATATTTTTGTTGTTATCCAGTATATTGGTAAGAATGGTACTGTTCATAGAATAACTGAGCGTGGAGATGTGAGAGTACAATATGATGGCTGTAATAATAGATGGACATTTCATCCTGGAGCATTAAAAAAGGTAGGATATATTTCAACCAGAGTTTATAGTAATAGTAGTAGTATAAAGACATTCTGTGAAACTATTGTAGTAGGATAGCTGAATTGATTGTTAGTTGTATTGTTGTCTCTTTGGTAATCAGGCGCTGTGGGTTTAAATCTCTCATAAAGTGTCTATAGAATAGTATAATTTCTAATATTTCACAGTAAGTTATTAAATACAGCTGCCTCCTCCAACGTTCTCCCAATTAAGGATTTTGCACCATAACATTCTCAGCTTCTAGGTCTATGCAGCCCCTGAATTAATCTTCCATAACTTATTTATGGCACTGAGAAGTGTTAACATTTTCTGAATTTCTTCAAAATACCAGAGCCTTGTGTAAAGATTACATTAGAATGAAAAAGCTGTGTGGATTCTTCAAAGATAAACCAGTTGGCAGTTAATTTTGTTATGATTCCACAATCCATTAAATATAAGGGGTTTTGTTGTCAGGTGATGAAATTTGGTCCTGGAGATTTTGTCAAGATTTTAGAAGATTTAAAAACAGTGAAAGAATTACAGAAAGATCACGGTGATTGGACAGATAATATGAAACAGGTACTTTCTCTATTGTATTTATTGTTGTAATGTACTATTTATATGGTATAGTTTACTTAGACAATATAACCCTAACCATATTACCTTTCAAAAGACAATTTGTATGAGGGGCTCTGTAGCACAGACAGTTTATGTTTTGAAACATGCAGGAAGTCATTTGCTTGGTTACATAAATCAAATGGTAGTCTTGAGTTCAGTGGAAAGATAATGCCAAGGACCAGCTGGTATAAAGGAGTTGGTTATTCTTGCTGGAAATGAATCCAACTACCAACTACTATGACTACCAACAACTACCTAGTTAGTGATATCAGCATCCGCTGGAAGCGAACGTTAACTTGTCATCTACCTACCTATCTGTTGCAAATGGAAATTGCATTTTTCTTCCTTTTTAAGTCATAGATTCTTGTGTTTAAGTCGTTATATTTTAGACCCTAGGTAAAAGTGCTTGTACAAGTTGACAATATGATACTCACCTATTGATAGCCAATTCTTATAGATATCTTTTTTTATATTTAGACTCTAGGTAAAAGGTGGCGTGTATTAAAGTTGTTTCAAACAGATGACCCAATGGTACACTGTGACCATTTGAGTAGACACTTGTTTTACATATATATATATATATATACATGGTTTTATTGATGGATATGATTTTATATTTTAGACTCTAGGTAAAAGGGGGCGTGTATTAAAAGTGTATCAAGATGGAGACCTGAGGGTACAAGTTGATAATATGACATGGACATTTAATCCAGTCTGCTGTACTTCTATACCCCACATTGAACAGGAGATGAACAACACAATGGGTAGTCAGGGTATGGAAAGAGAACAAGAAGAGAGAAATGGTAAGGAGATATTGAAATATTTCAGATTCACTACAAGGGATATAATCATATGAATACTTCCTTTACAAGCTGATATCTAATTCCAGCTGTCTGTATAGTCCTTTAGATATTATAAACTGCATCTAATGACCTGGTAAATGGAGCTTTCCCTCAACACTTGTATCATATAATGTATTCAAGTCTTGACATAAGTTTAAAGGTATATATTTAAAATTGATTTTTGCATTTTCAGCGACAATGTCAACGTTATTAGAACAGTTAACAGACCTTCATACATTACCTGGTAAAGAAACAGGGCCAGATAGATTAGTACGAGAGGCTGCTCAAGGTCATTTAGATATCGTCCGTGACATCATTAATAAATATCCCGATAAGGTAAGGCACAATTGAGCTGGTAATTTCTTGTAGAAGTAACATTATATATAACTAACAGTGTTTAAATCATCATATTTGACATGAGTTTGGAGCTGGGAGCATGTTCAAATTTTGATGTTTTCAGTGGCAATGGAAATTAAATGAAGTGACTGACTGTTATATTATTGTAAATCTTAGCAATTGAATAGGTCAGTAACAATGTGCACCACCTACATCTGTTGTGCAAGAAAATGATAGGATTAATAGGATTTATAGATTTATTTCATTTAAAAATTGTGGCGTCTGGCAGGGTATGCTTACTCTTCTAGACACCTGATTACATTATGAAATACTTATTCACTTACGCTTGATATACTTCTTCATGTGAATAGTAAATTACCTGCTACCAATGTTTTGCCAATATGCTTTGGGGGATTTTGGATTTCATTTTGCGGTTTGATCGTTAGTATTTGGTTTATTTATTAATATATTTTCATCAACAGGTTGATCAGCTGAGCTCTGGTAAAACAGCTCTCCAAGTTTCTAGTCATCAAGGTCATAAAGATATAGTGTTAGTGTTATTATTGGCAGGGGCCAATCTGGAGCTACAAGATGATGATGGTGATACAGCACTACATTATTCAGCATTTGGGTAAGATTTCCTCTTCTTTAAATAGCCTTAAATGAGCCTTATTCTCAAAAACTCGAATAGTCATATGATTGCTAATTTCTGAAATCCAATCAGATAACTGTATTTCTGAAATTCTGGCTTTTATTTAAATAAGCTTTTGGAGAATAAGGCCCCTGGTTGATTTATTTTTTTTTTTTTTTACAAAAACTTGAAAATTATTCTATTGTGCTTAATCATGTTTACAACATGTTGCAATAGTTACAAAGAAATATTGTATTGAGCCATCCATTTCACGTGTCATTAAAAAAAGAGAATAAAGAGTACATTCTGATTATGAAAACCACATTAATGTGAGATGAATACACAAGAAGTTAGAAAAGCCAAATTTAGCATACTATTTAGTATCTATACTAAGCTGAACCAGGGTTGGGCAGGGACAAAAGACTCATTAAGAGTTCAATAATAGGTCAAGAGGATATATTTTAAACCTATTTAATCTATTTATAGAAACCAGCCTGAAGTAATGGAGGTGTTACTGAATCGTAAGGCCAATATTAACGCTCTAAATAAAGGAGGGTGTAGTACATTACATGTTGCAGTTAATAAACAACATTATAAATGTGTTAAAGCTTTAATCAAACGCGCCTGTGATGTCAATATTCAAGTAAGTTTTACCACAATTCATTCATACATACCAGGTGTTGCTCATATTGTATGGTACTTGTTTATGTATACATGCACGTTGAAGGAGCTGATATGAAAAGTGTCTAGGTGTTCATTTGGAACAATAAATTAAGGCCCTGTATGCTGTAGGCCATTCGTCTTTAATATCCTTTCAATATGTAAACTGTCTACTACAGTTGCCATGCATGGAAATGAAACTGAAATTATTTCTTAAAATCGTGTGTTATATCAAAAAAAAAATGTTACTGTTAAAATAGTGCTTAATACATCAATTGTAGAGCTATATAGAAATACCACTGTTAGAAAAGTGCTAAATACATCAATTGTAGAGTGATATAGAAATACCACTGTTAGAATAGTGCTAAATACATCAATTGTAGAGTGATATAGAAATACCACTGTTAGAATAGTGCTAAATACATCAATTGTAGAGTGATATAGAAATACCATTGTTAAAATAGTGCTCAATACATCAATTGTAGAGAGATATAGAAATACCACTGTTAAAATAGTGTTCAATACATCAATTGTAGAGCGATATAGAAATACCACTGTTAAAATAGTGTTCAATACATCAATTGTAGAGTGATATAGAAATACCACTGTTAAAATAGTGCTCAATACATCAATTGTAGAGCGATACAGAAATATTATAACAGAACGTAAAAAAACATGTTGTTACTTGTGCCCTGCGATTATATTGAAATGTTTCTATCAATAGTTTTATTTATGAATCTTTGAAATCTTTTAAGAACCTGTTGAGATATTTGATGATTGATTATTTCAGGATGCGTACGGTGATACAGCATTACATGATGCTATTGGTAAAGAAAGTCAAGAAATTATTGATATATTAGTCAACTATCCTATGATAGATTTTACATTAAAAAATAAACGTGGTTTCAATGTCTTACATCATTCAGCATTGAAGGGCAATAATGTGTAAGTAGTGTTTTAGATTGTAAAAAAGCATACACAGGTATCCCAGACTTTCTCTATTTAGAGATTACGGTGATTAAAAGTTACTATATAATTATAGGCACTGGCACAGGGTTAGAGGAATTCCTCTATTTTTGTAGCTGAAATAGTATTTTGTTAGTTTCCGTATAAAATCTAATTCATCCAATTGCTGATTCTGGCAAGAAGGTTTCTTTTTAGGAAATGACGTTCAAAGCACCTAAAATCTCTTCAGCTTCAGGATGTGAAGACCTGTGTACCCACATGGAGGCCTTGAACTCCCTTTATTGCCGGCTGATATTTTCCATTATCTATTATTTTTTTTTCCTTTCTGGGATCCCTGAAATAAAGGACATGGAATGAGAAATTTACACATTAAAGTTTTCAGAATTTTAAAAACTTATTATCCAAGATATCCAGAAAACATAGTATTCCATCTCCTTTTTGCCAACTGTACCTTACTGTTGTATTAAGCGACCTCATGAACCAGATTTGTATGGTTGAAACTACTTAATAAACATCATTCATGTGCTACAATGTTGTGAGAATGTAAATTCATCCTTTTAAAAGTGTATGATTTCTTCTCAAGATATCTCAATAAAGATAGTATTTATTTGTTTCCAGGGCAACAGATCGTGTCTTAGTAAAATGTCGTCAGATTGTAGATATAAAAAAAGACGATGGTTTTTCTTCGTTACATTTAGCAGCTTTAAACGGACATAAAGATGTAGCAGATACCTTACTCTCAGTGGTATGACTATTTTTATGCTATAAGTTTAATGAGAAAGGTGTGACAGCTTCTAGTCATTGGATTGGGCAATGTATTGAGACTTGTCGTGCTACAAGAAGTGCATTTTGGAAATTGAAAAGTAGGCTAGTGTCACTGTACTAGAAATTGTAAACTGCATAGTGTTGCTAATCCTGATTATCAGATGGAGCTGCTGTCCTTGCCAAATTCCTGCCCACAAGGTGCAGAAAAGTAAAACGTAAAACTCCATCTCATTTCTTGCCTAATTCCTTCACTGATTGGCTTTGTTCCCCTTCATTAGTCCAATCAGATTCAGAAAAGTAGGATATAAAACTCTATCCCTTTTCCAAGAAATTCTAATAAATGTCCAGGATCTTGGCTTAAAGTTTTCCTCTGTGAAAACATTTTACAGTTGTGTAAATATGTGCCAGTTTCTTTCTTTTTTTATCAAAGTGAAGTTATGTTAAGATTATCATTCAGTCTACTATTTTGAAAATGATATTTCTATCACCTTTAAAAAGATCAGTCAAATTTGCTTTTAATGACAAATGTATGAAAACAGTAATTTTATAATTCTAAAAAAACTCTGAAATTTCTTTCTAGGGTCAAGCTGATATTGAAATCCGAAATAATCGACAGCAGACTCCGTTACTATTGGCCGTGTCTCAAGGTCATACAGCTTTAATTGAGTTATTAGTCAGTCGAGGAGCGAATGTTAATGTTGAAGATGAGGACGGTGATACGTGCTTACATCTAGCTTTAATGAGACAAACTGTAGCCACTGAGAAAGAAAGTTCTCCAATGTTGGATGCTGTAAGTCAAATTCCTTGTTTTCTATCATTGATTGGGGTGGGGAAACCACCTAGCTAGAGGTCTGAGTTCACCAATGTTAGATGCTGTTAGTCAAATTTTTCCTTTCATTCTGGATTGATTCCAGAGCCAGGATTGCTGAGCAACTTCAATGCGTGGTTTCTAAGGGTTTCTGAAGTCTGGCCATTTTGGTACCCAAATTTTGCCTTTTGACATAGTGAAAATTCGCAAAAAAAAAAGTGACCCAAAATATGAGCAACTATAAGATGCCTTAAACATGCCCATTCTGAGGGTAGTGCCAGATTTGTCAGGCTATCTGATCAGATTGCAGGTATGTAGGACATAAGCACCATTTCATTTCATTTCGAAGAAGTTTTGTAAGTGTGTATAATCGCGGTAATTGTAGATTCGAGCTCGACTTGGTATGACAGAAGAAGAAGATCAAACTGGAGCAGCCATTGCTTGTTTCCTGGCTCAACAAGGTGCTGATCTGTTACATAAAAATCATCTGCAGAAAACACCATTAGATATTATTAATGATCCTAAGGTTGAGGTGGTGGTAAAACAGTTTGCTTCTACATTGTGAGTAACTTTATTCATGTTTGTTTTTTCTACAGAATGAAATGTAATTCTATAGATAATTAGGCTTTATTTTAGTTAAAAGTTGTAGTTACATAGAAAAAATTAAGAATATCAGACTGTTTTTTAAATTAAATGAAATGTAGTCCATGTAACAAGGATTACCTGCTATTTTTACATTGGAAAACTAAATTGATACGCCCCACCCCCATTTGCTTAAACATATCATCATTGCTTATGAAATTGTTTAAATACAGAAGGATTGTTCATTGTTCAATTCAAATACAGCACGGAACTAATCATTATAATTTATTTGTTTTATTTCAGTGCTGAGAAATGTGAAATGGAAGAAGATTTTATTGAGTGTGAAGTTTGTAGTGATCAACGAGCTAATGTAACGTTTTTACCTTGTGGTCATGTGACCACCTGCGTAGAATGCTGTATTAAAATGAAGAAGTGTCTTAAATGTCGTGAAGTTATAACGTCCAAGAAAGGACCAGGTAGGATAATTTATAAATTTGGTGAACTTTGAACCCTGTGGTCAAGGATTAGCTTGTAAACATAATCAGGGGGATTATTTCCTTAGATTACCTTAGATAAAATCCAGATTTAAAGAAATACACTAATTTGATTGGATGATAAAACTAAATTTAAAAACGATTCTAGTCATAGACCAATCAGATGATCAGAGCGCTAAATAATCTTGAAAAAGGTCTCCTAGAGAAAGGCCACTGTGAATTTAGGTTTTTATCTAATGAGAAGAGATAGATTCTTGACATTGTATTATGTCTAACTTGATATCTGTACGCATGTTATATTTGATATTTTAGGTGGTGATATAATAGGTACTGATACAGCTCCAGAAAATAATGTTTTAACCGAGGCAGCGTTATTACGAAGGAAGCTACAGGATATTGAAGATCAACAGCTGTGTCCTGTTTGTATGGAACGAAGAAAAGATCTGGTCTTTATATGTGGTCATCAAGTCTGTTCTGTCTGTGCTACGTCCCTCAAACTTTGTCCAATTTGTAGAAAACCTATCACTAAAAAAATCATGCTGTTTTCGTAAAGACTAAGTATTGAATTAACTCTTTCAAGTGACTGATTTTTTTCATAAATTAAGATCTGTCACAGTTTCTGTCTGAATATCTCATCTTTAGGTAATAGTGAGTTGGATTATTGTCAGTTGTGACTACAACAACCCCTGATATATAGTTGAGCAAGAATATTTGTGGAATGTACATGCTTAAGTTGTAATTCAGGGGCGCCTTCACAAAAAATCTTACAATCAATTTTGTCCTAAGTATGGTATTTCTCAATGAAAAATTCCATGCTTTCGACAAATTCTTATATTAAGATTTTTTGAAGAACGGAGCTCAGACCTATATGTATGAAAATGTCTTTGCCCTGCTATTATGATCAAATCAAATTAATTGATTTATGTTGAGGTCTGGGTTAAAAAAAGAGTATTTCTTGTTGGTATAAGCTCAGGATCTGGATTGTCAATCTCTATTTCCATAAGAGTGCTAAATGTTTTACATTACTGTATTAACTTACTGAGATCTGATAAATGGTGGTTGAAGGTTCTAATCTCAGTCTGCTTGTACATGTCTGATGACAGCTGTAAATGAGTCAATATCAAGAGAATTGGCCACTGACTTACTGGCAGAGGGATTCCTCGTGAACCCAAGTTGTTATTCTTGTAATAAAATTGTTGTTCCTTTCCTTCTATTGTCTGCTAAAATGGCATCTTGTAACAGTTGGAAACCAACTATATATAATTCTTTTCTAAACTAGCCATCCTGCTATAATTGCGAGTGTGATATACTGTACATATTCTCTTAAATTCTAACCTGTTGTACATACTGAATTAATTATTTTATATTTCTACTGAAGGCTTGTACACATTTATTGTCACTTGTACAGTTGATTTTATCCTTATATAATGTACAAAAGTGTTATCGTTGTAATTAACCAAAAATTGAAATGATTTAGAATAGCCGTACAGTATTCAGAATAAATATACAATTATTCTGAATGATGTACATTAATTCTGAATTTGGTACATTTATTCTGAATAGGGTACAATAATTCTGTATAATATATAGCTGGTCTGGATAATGTACAGTTATTCTGAATACGGTTATTCTAAATAATGTACAGTTATTCTGAATAGGGTACATTTATTCTAAATCATGTTCAGTTATTCTGAATAGGGTACAGTTATTCTAAATAATGTACATTTATTCTAAATAGAATACAGTTATTCTAAATAATGTACAATAATTCTGTATAATATACAGCTAGTCTGTATAATGCACAGTTATTCTGAATAAGGTTATGCCAAATAATGTACAGTTTTTCTGTGTAATGCACAGCGTGTCTGGATAATGTACAGTTATTCTGGACAATGTATAGTTATTCTGAATATGGTACAGTTATTCTGAATAGGGTAGTTATTTTAGATACTGTACATTTATTCTATACTCAATTAACCTGAAGACTGTACAGTCACTCTGAATAATGTACAGTTATTCTGTATAGTGTACAGTTATTCTGAATACTGAATAAGTTATTTATATAAATATTATATACAGAAACTCCTATTTATTTATTCTATTTTTACTTCTATTTCTAAGATAAGTTCAGGTAAATGCCGCTGTCCTGGTAAAATTTCCTTCATTGCACCCTGCATGGTGTTGCCCATCTTCATTAGCCCACATGGTGCAGAAAAGTAGGACGTAAAACTCCAATCATTTCATTTTTTTCATTTCTAAGATTAGTTCAACTGTTCTAGCCCCACCAAGTACCTCAGACGTGATATACAGATGGGATATCATCACTGGGTGGGTCTTAGTTTTCAGGCTTTATCAAAGAATATCCAAACACTCTATTGCTAGGCTGGTCAACTTGACTACACATTCAGATAACACAGAACTGGTTTTTATTTGGTAAATATTATTATTCCCTCCCTCCCATCTCTTACAATAAGAAACTAGCTGCGAGTTAAATATTTTACTATGTTATAGAAGTTATCTCCTTATGTGGTGCATCTCCAACCATTTAGTCTTAAGTTCATGGCATTTAGTACATTTTATGGTTATATTTGAAGGCTGTTGTGGTTATAGGTTTAATGTGTTTTAAGAATGAGGCACATCTTTAAATTACATTGAAATACTAACATCCCCCAACACTACATTACTTCTGTTCCAAACCAATTTGACTAAATGATGAACTGAGGGATTTTTATATGTATCAAGGGACACCTTTATGTATTACTTTAGTTGTACCATTTGGCGTAAAAGGGTATTTGTTTGATTTCGTGTAAGGATTTCTAGAAATACTGGCACCACAAACAATGGTCAGGGAATCAGAATGAAGCAGCTAGAAACTAGATGTATAAGAATCCATAATATATAGATACAAAGACTAAAGAAGCGTTTTGAATTCCCTTCAGTATTCTAAATAAACGCATGTCATCAGACAAGCCATTATGAATTTTATTACTTTGAACTTGTGCTAATACTCAAGATCTAGTAAAGAAAGAGAATAAATATTTGGTTGAAATTGAAATTTTTGTAAAAATTTATATTTGAAACTATTTATTGTATAAATTGTGTATAATTGTATATATTGTTAACTCTCACTAAAAAATCTCCTGCCTCTGCCTATGCTTTTGTGTTGCTGAAGTTATTCCCTTCCATTTCAAACATTTTTTACAGTTGACTCTATCTAGTATGAATATAGTCTTGCAATGATTTATAAACCTTTTAGTCATCAATAGTAGGCCTATAATGATATATTGCATTGTCGGGGCCGTAACTAGGGTCTTTTTTCTCCAAGGCAAACATCCTGTTGGTTAGGTCTTTCATCGCAATGTTTTCGTTACACTTTAAACAATTACCACCTTTACTGTAGACATGAACTAAATGAAAGATTTACCAGATATTATATTAATATTTTTAATTTTTTTAAAAGAAATCTCTTTTTTGTCTAATTTGGCATGAGGCATGCGCCTTGATGTAGTTACAGCCCTGGCCACATATTCTCAAAACAATCTTAGTACTAGGATGTCCTAGGTTCTTATCTTCTAACATTGATTCTAGGACTTCTAGTTTTTTTCGAGAATACGTGGCCTGATTGTGCAGATTATTTTTATGTGAAGAAAAATATTATCTTCTAAATAGTACTGTTGTTAATCTTAGAATGTCTTTGATAAAAATATAAGCACACATGATCAGTTTTGAAAATATTTTAACAGAGGACATTTTCACACTAAACTTTTGGGACATTTTTTATTAAAATTTCTCTAAGGGAAGTGTTTTTATTCAATGTTAATTTGTAAAGATTCATATTTTTATCAATGCAATGTAATTTTAGGATTGTTTGTACTGTTTTGAAGTAGTTATTCAAATAATCTTAATGATCAACAAATTTATCATATTGATCCAAGGCCAATTTTAGACATTGCAAGACATTTTAGAGCTCCTGTTAGACTAGACTGGCAAATCCAAACAGCTCAATAGTCCTGAATGATTCATTATCCCCATATCCAGTACTGTCTGAGTGGAACAGACCCTGCCTATTGTATTGTATATAATGTACACAAGATTGGAAATAAACCTTATTATAATGGATTGGTTTTTTTTAAACTATATTGGTATAGGATCCCTGAATTATATTTGGCAGTGATGGCCCTTACAGAAATCATTTCTACCCCTTTCTAGCAAAATTAAGATATGATTTTTGTAAGTTTTTGTCGTAAAATATGTCTCTGAATGTACAAAATCAATTCCATTTTGCAAAATTTTACTTGGGGAGAAGCCTCTCAAATCCTCCTTGGGGGGCTTCCACAGAGCTGCTGAAATTAGGTAGAATCTGAACCTTGTCAGTTGTCCCCCCCATCTTTCCTCTATTGTACCCCTATTATCAGGAGGTTGACATTGCTACTAGTGTGAGAGCAGCGGATACCTTCTTTGTCTTCATTAATATTCAAAAATATTCCTTGTTAAGCCCTAGGGCAGCTTTCTTGGCATGTTCCTTTAGCAACAGTAGATATAACCATCGTTTCTAGGAGAGGCATAACCTTGTTGAAGATTTATAGGTCTATTTAAAAACAAATTTATAATATGTATAAAAATGCCCCAGAAAATGGCTTGGAACTCAAACCCCTAGCTAGCCCATGTATGCCAATTTATGATGGAAACTTAAAAAGAAAAAGAAAATGCCAAAAATTACAAAGGTGAAAAAGTTTAATAAAGTGAGCAAGTAGAAAAAACAACAATAGTAATTGCACATATTTTAATAATTTCCCTTTCATTGGGAGTTCTATTCTTTGGAATGCTTCATGGCCCTATTCTGTATCACACATATAAGCTCTTGAAATTTACAGCGATTGTAAAGAGGTTTTGTAAAAATTTGATGTGTATAAGGGATACTTATAGCATCAGTATGCACCATTCCAGTTTTCAATCAGATGTCTGTGATTCTTGCAATTCCACTAAAACTATTTGTTACATGATGTCACTATCACAAAGGTCCTTATATTTCAATAGCATCTTAGCGATAGTGATGAATAAAATGCTAACTTTTAGTGGAATTGCAAGAGCCACAGACATCTGACTGAAAATTGGCATGGTGCAAATTGATGATATCAGATTCCCATAAGAAGTTTAGAGAACCTCATTATTATCCCTTTCAGTGGTAACATTTGAAATTTAAACCACAGCTGAACTGATGAGGTTTGTTTATCTCAAACACATGTTAGCAGGATGACAGCTCTTGGCCAATAAAGATGTGGGATGAACATAAGTACCATTAACCCATAAAATTATCAATCTTCACCAGATAGTATTCATGATTAACGGGAAGAGAAATACTAGGTTGGCTTCAAATTTTCTATAAAAAAAAAGAATAGCTGGAATTCAACTAGGCCCAACAATAACTATATCTGGGAATAAATGAGACACATCAGTTTAAAGTGTCAATAAAAAGTGGATTTCCTGCCACAATGTTTAAATAAGAAAAAAATAGAATGGTTTGAGATAATCTTTCAAAGTTTCTGGCATTAACTAGAAGACACCTCAAATATGACAAGTCCAAGTTTGTGATCATTGAAATAAAGAGTCTTCGGTTCCATAAGAAATTGGATTGTTTTGAATATGACTGAATGTGTAAAAATATGTTGCTTCACTATAATCATAAGTTCTGTGAACAACCCTTCTCCCTCTGCTATAGTTTTGAAATAAGGACGACAAATAACAAACACAGACACTAAATACTGGTAGGAAACAAAAGTTTTGAAAAATCAAAAGGAATCTTTCAGATAATGCTTTAATTCTCCAATATAACACACTGCCTCCTGCACCAGTGCTTTTGTGTAAACTCTTAGGATGTAATACAATGTAATATAGTCTTGAGTAGAGAAGAAAGTATCAGCTAAAGCGAATCCTAGGGTTGAGGGAATGAAACCTCGGCCGTATTCCACCATCCATGTATTGTCTGTCCATGAAACTGCCGTTACTTCTCCCCATTCATGATAAACTGTATCACCTAGTCAACAAAAGAAAGGACAATAAGGAAATGTTAAAAATAAACATATTTTTCGAAATGATCTTAGCGCTAGGATATCTCAGATAAGGATCCTTTCTACTAGCTGGTCCTTGGCCAAACCTCTTAGCTATAATCTTTCCCGTACTCAATTACAGCTGGGTTGAATGGAATTATGGGTGAAGATGACTTATTCAAGGTCATCAGACTTTCACATGCCAATCGAGATCGGAGCCCATTTGCTCCACGTAACCAAGCAAATGATGTCATGTTAAGAACCTATACTCTTACCAACTGTGCCATACAACCTCATAATAAAGATTGTCAACCATTTTCTAATTTCATTGATCCTTGAGGGTCGAAGGAGCTAATATGGAACACTGTTTGAGATATTTTTGAATGAATTATGTGTTTTTCATACATTTTAAGTACTCCTTAAGTACTACATTTATTCAAGACTCAAATCAACCCCCCCAAAATAGGTCACCTGTACCTTTATGTCCATTTTAATTTATACTTTGACCTCAACATAAACAACTTGAAATAGTAAAACTCTAACAGCCTACCCGGTTTATAAATCTGATGTTTTAATTTTCCCTCTTTCCATTGTTTAAAAGTACCAGTTATTAAAGTGTCTGTTATATTAGCCCAGTAACGACCTAAAATAGATAACACATTTCATAACAATTTAAATAACTACATATATAAACTTGACAGGATGATCTAAAAACTGTTTTTATAATATCAGGATGAAATGTACACACAAAATTGCAATGCTACTCCACCCCTTCAAGGACATAGTCTCACATAGTTCTAGGTGTTGCCTACGCCTTACAGCAGAGATTAAACAAATTGGATTTGCATTAAAAAAAACCTCAAAATTGAATATATCATCATGAAAAAAGTCCTCAGATTCAAACTGATGCATTGCAATCTCAGAAAATTCATACTGGTATCAATATGCAATCTATATTTTCATCAAGTAGCAAAATTTACATAAGATTCATACTTAACTGAACTCCCATTGTTTTTCGCTTATCGCTACACTAACATAAGGTGGGGGCTCATCTCATGATCAAAATATTGACGAAGTCTATTTAGCGTTGACAACAAGGGATCCCAAATGACATTACTGTAGTGTATGACGGCGTCACAAATTTCGTCCAATAAATGCCAAGATGACAATAACTCCAATCCATTCCTTCGGTGTGAAGCTTTGGATGGATTGGCAGATGAGTTTAATGCTCATACCTGAATGTCCAGTGGTTTCTAAAGCTGTACCAAATAACAGAACATATTCGGTTAACGAGGCATGGAGAACTGACATGGACCCCATCCAACCACCAGCATTCATAAATATCCATTGCTGATCTTTATTGGGTAGAATATGTCCAGGATATTTTGATCTTAATTCCTTGATGATCTGTGGGAAGGCTACCTCTGGACTTTTACCTAGAAATCAAGGAGAAGAAACACATAATAAAATATACAATAACAAAATATTTTCATTGTTAAAATGGTGCTGAATAGTCTACATCAAGGGTTGGGCATCGATTACCAAATTTAGATGGCAGACTACCGATCAATAATCGATTAATAATCGAAATCATTTAATTAAGAAATCCTGTAAATACTAAATAAAAATCTCAATTTCATGGTAATTTTTGCGTTATAGAAGTTATCTTGCTTTGATCGCTTATTAAAGTTTATTGTGATTAAGTTTAATGTGCTGAAGGGAACTTATGTGGAAGAGATTATTACATGTTAATGGGTTCAGGGGAGAAAATGTGACTTTGACATATAATCGATTGTGAAATTTGATAATCGATAATCGAAATTATAAATTCTAGAGACGATAATCGATTATTACAATCATTTTACCAAGCCCCATCTACGTCCATGTTGTGCAATATATAGATATATAAGTTACTCAGAGTTTGAAGCAAAGAAAATACAAAGTGATATCAGTTCCATGGTGGAATGTCTCCATCACACGTCAATATTGCGTGAAGACAGCAACCACAAAAACTAAGAAACATAGATAGAATTTGTATTTTGTAAAACTAAGACACCAATTTTATGTAAAATGACCTGAATGTTATTGTCACAACAAACCTGAATACTTCTTGGCGATGGCGGCAACTGAATCATGAGAAAATGTGAACGATTTATGCTCTAACCAATATTTTATGCAGAAAATAGCAAAAACTATCACGAGGATCCATTTTATCAGTTTTCTACGGAACGCCATTGTCCAGGGAGATAATTTAACAAAGAATCGTTTTCTGTTGAGTAAAATAAAGCCTAGTTATGTACGAGACCGCATTTCGTTTTCCGTTAGATTATTTCTGAGTCAATAATTTTAATTAACCATACTCTATCTTCCTCCACATGCGAAAGAGTAGAAGGAAATTGTGAAGAATTTTGTTATATTTTCAAAGTTTTTAAGAAATCAGAATGGAATACATCACGCCCCTTATTCCAAATGCAATCAAATCTATCCCAGTACACATGGTAATGTTATTTTCAATTTTATTTTGACATATTTTGAGTTTTAGGGGATTAGTTTGTCAGCATATGGAAACCGGGAAACTCTTTTCTAACGCGTTACACGTCAGCGTTCATTGTTTTCAGTCCCAAATCTCTTTTTAGTTTCCTATAATTACAGAACCATGTCTAAAGTTACTCATAAAATGAATTTTATAGTAACAATGACTGGGCTATCTAGCATAGTTCTTCCCAAGTAGATCTGTTTTGGTTAAACCTGGAGTCATAGATTGACATTGCTGTATAGCTTATAAAATGACTGGCCTTCCCTACTTAGTACCATATTATATAGGCAAATTTTGCTTTTTTGTCTTCCAACAAGTTTAGGATGGCAGCATACAATTCACCTGTTTTGTTTGCATAAAGTCAAAAAAGTATTTGCTACAATTACAGTTTTGCTGAGAATTATTATTAAAACATGTTATTAAATAACATATGGTTTCATTCTTTTTTTCAGGATTTTGATGGCCAGAAAAGAGCAGAAAGAACATTCCAGATTATCATAGTTGTATTTGGAGTAAGTGATTAATGTTTTTACTGAATGTTTACAGTCTTTCTGTTGAGGGCTCTGAAAATTGGTTGTATTTGTTAGCGTACAATCCAGTCAAATCACTATATTCTCTGATACAAGTCTAATGAATGCAAGGTATTCCCCCCTCCCCCCCCCCTCCAAAAAAAGTGCCGAAAATTTGCACCTGCAGTGCACTATTCAAACAATTCATGGTTGAGAGACAGGAAGACCATTCGTTCGTTTTGGGACCCATCTCCACTCACAGATGCGCCGTTACGAAGGGGCACACACAGCGAATTTTATCGTGCGCATATTTTCGTTGATCATATCATGCGATCAGTACAAATGGTGGACCGCCACTGAGAGGACTTGCCTTGACAGTAAATTTTATTGGTTGAAAGAAATGGGTCGCTCTATAGATCAACTAGATGAAAATTGAAGTTTTTAATTCAAAATTAATTTTCTCCTAGGTCGTGGACACCCGCTGGATGACTGGAAAATTCAGTAACATGCAACGTTCCTTTCTTTCTATAATATTTCTGAGAGCTATAAAGATATGGTGTCACCAGCTCAACTGAAATGCTCTCATGCCGCTATACTCTGCAATCGAATTCGCACCTTCAGTCCGACCCCCTTTGAATAAATCTTGCGTATGCCACTAGTCCCCCCTCCCCTGTTCATAGACATGAACTTTTATTTAATTCTTATTTTCAGAACTTGCTGTCCTTATGAGGATTTTGTATCTGAAACACTTGTCATCAGCTGTCAGTTGTCTCGTGAAATTGGTATTTCATTAGCCCAATAAGTTTCAGAAGAGTAGAAACTCCATTTATTTCATTTCTGTTTCAGATTGTTGGGTTTATTTGGGGCTATGTCTGTCAACAATTTTCTCAGACCATGTACATTCTTATAGCTGGTTTTGCCTTATCCTGTTTGGTAAGAGACACTTTTACTTTCTTATAGCCCCAGTTTATTTAAAATAAAGTTGAAAGAAGTTGTGAAGGTTATTGCAGGACTAAGGTACATCCTATGTACTTCCAATATTACCAATGTAAGGAGATAAGAAAGGCAATTACAATTGAAGAATGAAGATACAACCTTTTTATGCTAATGCTTAACCGTTCGGAAATTCCCATTCCAAGTTTCTTGAGTACCTCTGAATCTCAATGACCCTGTATCAGTGAACAGTTTAGAGACCTGGTTCCCAACCTGGAGTGTCAGGGTTGTGGCCAACCCTTGTAGGAGAAGAATGAATCTACAGGGATCTTTATTCAGGATTAATGGTGTATGTTTATCAATTGAGGGTTGTGGAAGAAACACTACTATGGTTATTATGATTATATAAAAGATGATATACTTTACAAGGTTTTGAGGGTGTAAGGATATCAGATGATTGTCACCAGGGTGTGAAGAATGAAGGCTGGTAACCACTGCTCTAGAGGCTTATCAAACTCATTATCTTCAAACTGGTCATTAACATACTCTCTCTTGAGAAGTTATTTCATCTGATTTATTTTTTTCTCTTTCTATTTCAGCTCACACTTCCTCCATGGCCGATGTATAGAAGAAAACCTTTAAAATGGCAAAAAGTTCAAAAAGTTTCCCCAGCTCAGTCAGGAGATGCAGACAGTTCTAGTCAAAAAAGTAAAAAGAAGAAATAAATTATATTTCTTTTTATTTCAATCAAATATTTGTTATGTTGTTTTTTCTGTCAAAATCTTTTATCGTATTTTCATGTCATCAAGTCAAAGAAATTGTGTGTTTAAATCCGTTGTTTTTTTTTTTTTTTGAAAATGAATATGGACATTTTTGTCATACTATACCAGGGTTCAGCTTATTGAAGTATTTTGTGCCCTTTCTGCTCATCACTGGTCAACCAAAATATCACATCTCTTTTTTTTTCGTGTACAGCAACTCCAGACTTGTGCCTCAGAGTTTTGATCCATTTTGTTGATATTTTTGTGATTTTGGCATTTTCAACTCAAAATTTCACCTTAAAAACCCCTGTACCAAAGTAAAATATTTAAAAGTTGTACTTCCAGATGTACAGGAACAAAACCTTTCCTATATTCTTACAAACATTATTTCAAGCAGACTCCGTGAAAGTTATGCTAGCTTTCTGCAAGATGTAACATGCAACATAGGATTAAAAATATTCAAATATCCTATTTCCTCGAGCAGCTAGTAAATGTAATTTGTGTCTGATATGGATGGAAATTTTCTCTCGTTATCATAAGATCAACTATCTGAGAGTAATTAATAAGAAAATTTAATCTCAAATATAAGGGGCACTGACAGTTCTCACTTGAATAACTCCGAAGACTTGCAGAAGAAACTCTTGGACTTTGGTCATAAATCAAGAGGATTGACTCTTACAAAACCGATCATAGTTGCACAAATTTTTGAGACACCACTACCAGTTTCGCATCAAGTGGGGTTTTATGGCTGAATAAGACAACCATCTCTATTAAATTCATTATTGTTTAATTGATATCAACAATTATCTTGTAAAATATTTTATTCAAATAGAGAGCTCCATTCAGAGAAATTCCATAATTCTTATAACAATGGGTTTCTGCACTACCTCCTCGTTATGTCCAAGAAAACCTGTGTGTGCTTACTCGTCATTTGTTACGAGTGACACTGGTTACGAGGGCTGACTTTGGAGATTACTCTAGTACTCTTCATACCGATTCCTTTTGGGTTCTTCGTACCCCATGTAGACGCATATTTAGACACACCTGATAGTCCTACACTAGACGAAGTGAAACCACTGTGACAAATAGTCGACAGAGTTCTGTATTCACCACTGTTATTATAATGCTGGGATGAGAACCAGGGATCTATATGATGGTGTCTAGTAGACACTTGAAAGAACACAGAAAGCTTCTTGGCACTTGGCTGGATTAAAAAAGCACTCATAAAACTCTCTGACTCTAAGCATCAATGTGGAAAACCCTCGATCCTTTGAAAAGTTTATAAGTGCTATACATTAGTCAATAGTCACCAAGCCTTAGGCAACAGTAGCAACTGATGACTGAAGGCTTTGTCCCTCGCAAATGAGTCGAATTATATGTAGTTTCGTAGTCTCCGTACACGCACGCACGAATCACGGTTTCACATACCATATACACCTTAATATAGTACGCACTATTATAATACGCACACTTAAAAACTATGGATCTGAGAAGAATGCTGCCGCTTTGAGAATTTAGACAATTGGAATAAGTCTCTGACTCCGTCTCTAAACATCTTATTCCAAAAACTATAAATAATTGAATTGACTGTTGCGTTTATAAAGAACGACCTAAGGAAGACAGTGTACACAATATAACCGTCAGTTGATAGTCTGGATTCAAAATGTTTCATTGACACTTTCACTACTGATATTATCAAATAAGGGAGATAACTTATAATAAAAGCTATTGTAATAGTCAATAACATAAACGTGGTCTTATATTTCTCTATGGTCGAAACGCTGGGACGTCGTCTACTATTAATCCGACCAGTTTTATCCTCAGAATTTCGTTTCTGTTTGATTATTGAAATAACTGAAGAGAAGCCTTTTGATTTTGAGTTATCGTTTCCTTCCTCGTCTTTGTTAGCGTCGGTATCCGTAGTGGACTCTGAGTTTTCAGGAGTTCCCTCCCTTAGTTTGAATGTCGATGGTTTTTGGACGTCATGTCCTAGCGTGTTTCGCCTGTGTTTGTGTCTATATATAGCCATACCAATCAAGCAATATAACACCACCAATATCACTGCACATACTATAAACATTAGAAACTGAATACCCAAGTAAATCTTGGGATAAATAGAATATCTATATTTATCACTAAAAGTGCAGTCATGGCCGTATATTCCCGGTCGCCCAGTCGCCTTGGCTCTTAAACCACTCAAAATAATGGCGGGAATTGAAGTAACTAATGAAACTACGACGATGGCCACCATAATTTTGAATGCTGCCACTTCAGTTATCTGCTTGCTATGAGGTCGACAGATTTTCTTATACCGCTCAATACTTATGGCTACCAACGCCAGCACGGACGAAGACGTAGCAAAGAAATTATTAAAACGAAAAAATTGACACAAAGTCGCGCTAGGAAAATTAAAAGAATGTCGCAGATCAATGATTTCGCCCGGAGAACACAGAATGTTGCTGATTAAATCAAATATGGCCAACGACAGAATAAAAACACGTGAAGGATTGCGTTTGAAGTATTTTGAATATATCACAATAACTAACGTATTCCCACAGAATCCGATCACTGCCAGTACTCCGACGAATATCATGGCCGATAGAAATATATGATACGTTCTTTCTATGCTCAAACCTTCCAAATAGTCCTCGATTTCTTGCTGAGTGTAGTTCATCGTCCGATTAGGTGAGGAGATATTTTCAACCTTTCCGTCCATTTTGAGATTTTCTACAACCAGATCCCTGCAATAGATAACATAATGAAATGATAAAAAAAATGAAATATAAATATGTAAATGGTGTCCAAAGGTACAAAAATTAAAATTGAAGGACACTGAAAGAATCGATCTGCATTCTAATTATCAGTCAGGCGAGTGTTAGTCATCCATTTTCAAGTGTTGCATTGGCCAACGTAGTCTCGGCGTACAATCCAATCAAATTGTTATAAGAAAAGTGACTAATGATGTCAAGGTATTAGACGCAATAGCTTGGCATTGTAAAGATGATGGTTTTTTTTAAATTTGCTAGGCCTACTTCATCTCATTTGATCTCCAGTATATTTTAGCTGAAGTCTTATTGTATGTTATTCAGTTAAATTTCCCGCCATTAATTATGCTTTGCGTGCTAACAGATGGCGATATAGCTATTACATCAATATGGCCACCGCAATTCGAATGCTTCATGCACCAAGATGAACCTAAAAGAATTTGATGTTGTTTGAGTAATCGTAAATATTTGAGTGTTCTACTTCATATCTTGTTAAAGAGTGACAATAAGGATCAAAGTTCACATCAGTATCATTTAATGTCCTTGACATCCACGTCCTTCTTTGAAAAATACATATCAACTTCTTGGAATTTTCTATGAAGTTACGCGATCATTTGAGTCTTTCTTGCCTACGATAATATCAATGTTAAAAGAACTGGATAAAAAGTACTGAAAATTATATAATTACAGTTGAGTAAATATATACATACTGCTTTCATCAGCAATAGTGAACGTTTATTGCTCTTGTGGACTATATCGAAAATTTTCGTTATCTCGAATCGACCTAGATACTCAATTTTTACCAAGTGCTTTGTTATATATACGTTTACTCAATATAGTCTACTAGCATCGTGTCCTAGTTCAACGTAATTCATGTACGATGTGTATGTACATTGTACACGTTACATATTTTTGTTGTTAGTATTTCTATGTAATGGATAAGAATAGTTGAATATTCTGAAGAAACTATCGTGTAGAAGGGTTTGTCTGTAAAGCTGCTGTAGTATTTCGTGTATTATTGCTCCCTATACTTAATGTGTGTTTTAAAGACTTTTTAAATTTGGAAATTTGAATATTATTATTGACGTGTGTAACACCCGTTGTAGGCCACTGTAACTTAGTTACAGTTATATGCATAGATCTGTTGATCAATAACATTAAGATTTATTATATTGGAGTGTCAAGGAATAAAAGAGTATATTCTTTCCTAAGGTTTAGAAATACATTGTTATTTTTATGCAAGTTCAATGGTTGTATAGGTCTGTTGTCTGAAGATCGCATAGTCAACTCTTGAGTAAATGAATACGTGTATTTTTAGGTTCTGTTTTAATATTAATATACATTATCATATCCTTATATCCTTTGAAATTACTGTGAATTATATATAGTGTGAGGTAGATACGTTTAATAATAACTGTGGTTTAAGGCTTTATATGCAGGTAATTTGAAATATATGTGAATTATCGGGAATGAAAGGGGTGTTTACACGAACAGTGTATAGATTTTGTCCGTGTTATTGGAAATTACTCTGAATTCTAAGAACCAAAGGCTGTGTGTATATTTTTCAAAACAGCCGTGGTTTTGTTATCCTGTGAAAGGAGTGTATACATGAACGGTGTATAGATTTTGAAATAACTTACTAGTAGGTTTATACATGTTATTGGAAATTACAAATTACTGTGAGTTATTAGGAATCTAAGGCTTATTACTTCAACATTCTCTGTGTGTGATATCTAGAACGTGTAAGTCTATAAAACAACACTTATCGCAATAAATTGTGAACTATCAAGTACTAGAAGTTATATAATTCAATACTAGAGTATACGAGAGTTATATACTACCAGAAAATATTGTGAATTAATGCGAAGTACTACAGTGTAAAGACTTTATTTTTCAAATATCATGCAGTACTAAATACTATATATGTCGATACTTCTAGTTATTATTATGAACTAAGTGAATTATTCTTTAGTCAATTGGGTATATTTTTATATACTGCAAATAATTAATGCAATAATATTCACTATTGGTTATATATATCAATAAATTATCGTGTAATATCAATACAGGGTTATATATATCAATAAATTATCGTGTAATATCAATACAGGGTTATATACTCCTGTGACGTATTTCTAGGTATTGTGGATTAATAAGGTTAAGGACATAAAGGGAAATATTCGTATCAGATTTCAACATGAATAACAAAGACAATAGAACGATGAATTACACAGCAATTAACAACTGTGAAAATGTATATATGAACTCTCCTCATGGACTTGTGAATAATACAAGTATAATTGCGCAAACTGTAGTAATAGGAGACTTCAACACTGTAAATAATTACCAAGGGTCTTACCAGGATGAAGAAAGCTCGGACGATGAAAGTTTATCAAACGACCAAGAGGATCAGCTAGCGACCTGTGTTGCTACAATTGATGATGGCACATTGCAAGAAATTTCACAAACTTTTGCTAACAATTGGAAAAACCTCGGCAAAGCTTTGAACTTGTCGGCAGAACAAATAGATAAAGTGCGGTCAAAGTACATGAGTAAAGGCCTGGAAGAACTGTCTTACCAAATCTTAAACACGTGGAAGGAAAACCACAAAAATCCAATGATATGTGATCTCGCCAAAAGTTTTGAGAAAAATGAAGATTTGGCAGAGGAGTATAAAAAACAGTTATACAAAGCGGTACTCAAACCTAAAAATCACCCAGCAATTGAAGGACCAGCACAAAGACTCTCCATAGACTTGCCCACCTCCACACAATAAATATAGGACAAGTGGACTGTCTAAAAGGCTGTTGTAGAAAAACTGAAATACCAATTAGACACTATTTTGTGACTTGTGTGTATTCCTCAATGGTAAAAGGGCGTGACAGATTACATATAGGCCTTTTAAAAATATCAATATTAAACTGAAATATCAAGTAAACGATGTAACAATGTAGCGCTGTAATGTGATCTCTCCAAAAGGGATCTATATGTGGATTTTCTGAAAGTACAGACAAGGGTGGAGATCCAGTTACAAAACAAAAACGTTGTATTTTACTGTGGAATCAGTTGAGAAAGTTCAATTGATAGTTTGAACCATTAGTTTGTGGACTTTACAGGTATAAATAAGCAATAAATATTCCAAAACTATACCATGTGGACTCTACAAAATGTGGATTTTCCGAAAGTACAGGCAATACAGATCTAGCTATATGAAAAAAGACCATTGCTGGGAGATGTGAACTCTGTATACAAAATCTGAATTAACAGAAATAAATCTTCGGTACGTGGATTTTCCAAAGAATAATGCCAAATAGGCAATATTCATGACTATTCCATGTGACCTCTCCAAAAAGGGTCTGATTTTAAAGGGCAAACATACACTGTCTAGCCATCTACAACCACCAAAATACTTGTTTTAGTAAAGCTTAAATTCAAATAAGTCTGTGGACTGAAATGAAATAAAAAAAAAGGATTCCGCCATTCAGTCTAATTAAAATTAGACACATCTTTCGTTTCGTTTTTTTTTATATTAGTTTTTATTTTTAGTATATACTTCACAGTAGAGTCTAAAGACTAAAGAGTCTTGAACATTCGTCTTATTAACCTTTTGACACTATCGTGAAGTGGCTATACTTAAAAAAATACTAATAAAAAGACGAAACGAAAGTTGGGTCTGATTTTAAGTAGATTTTCCCCCATTCTACAACATTACAGGTTTGGTTGGACATATTTATTTCCAATTGTATTGCAGTTTTTTCCCTTTATCTATTTCGCTTCTTAGAAATATAATTTGATGATAAGAAATTATCCGGTTTGTGAAATAGTCAGATAACCTGCTATTATTGAAGCTTATTACGTTTCAGCACATTTGAAGATCATAATTAGAGTCTTAACTAGAGTATTTTAAGAACACTGATTGTTTTGTTATTCAAGGTAACTTGTTGAAGGTATACTACCTCTTAGGATGATCAACAAATTGAAATTTTAGCCAAATTTTTTTAGGTCGGGCTGATCTAAAGATATAGGATTGGCAATAGCTTAATGTTCAATTTTTTTTAAAACATTATTAGGCTAATGTAAATAGACAACGTCATGCATTGTGCAATGAGGGGCAAAGGGTATGGACGAAAACGACACCTATAGACAGAATAAGTGTTAAATGTATTCTATACTATGTTTAATTATAAACATATATGTATTTTTGTTGTATATTATACGACTGTACAATGGATATGTGTATTTTTGTTGTATATTATACGACTGTACAATGGATATATGTATTTGTTGTTGTATATTATGTTATTGTTCTTGTTATTATTATACTAATATATCTTACAGTATAATTGAATTGAATATTTTACATAAAAATGAAAAAAGTAGGCTATTGGTATATTTGTCTTATTTTTGTGTTTTCGTAGTGGATTTTATTGTAAAGTAGAGTAGTTATAATATCACAATATATCGTGATACTTAGTCCAATACAAGCGATTTATCTCAATATATCGTGATACGTACTCCATTACAAAGAATGTATCACAACTTATTGTGAATCGTATTCCGCTACTAAGAGTTGTATCTTAATATATCGTGATACGTATTCGAATACAATAGATGAGATGTATCGCGATAAGCATTCCATTTCAATACAAGCAGATGTATTGCAATATATCGTGATACGTATTTTAGTACAAGGAATGTATCGTAATATATCGTGATTTGTATTCAAAAACATGTACATGTACATGGGATATATCGCAATGTATATGTGTCAAGATGCGAATTCAAATACATGTACATTGGATAATTCGCAATATATCGCAAAACGTATTCCAATATAAGGATTGTATTGCAATATATATCGCGATACGTATTCTTATACATGTATGAAGATATATGAAATTCAGGTGTATTAAAATTGCGCATAATTCATATACATTATACAACTCTTTATTTAAATGTACAAAGTTTGAGATTGATCGCCCATTTTTGTCCATAATGATGTTAGCTTTTATTATGAAATATGTACTT
Organism: Lottia gigantea; assembly: GCF_000327385.1. Taxonomy (NCBI): domain Eukaryota; kingdom Metazoa; phylum Mollusca; class Gastropoda; family Lottiidae; genus Lottia; species Lottia gigantea. Next base: position 904,528 of record NW_008711042.1, on the reverse strand, counting down.
TTGACAATTGTATCAACAGGGTATATACGACTGTACAATGGATATATGTATTTTTGTTGTATATTATACGACTGTACAATGGATATATGTATTTTTGTTGTATATTATACGACTGTACAATGGATATATGTATTTTTGTTGTATATTATACGACTGTACAATGGATATATGTATTTTTGTTGTATATTATACGACTGTACAATGGATATATGTATTTTTGTTGTATATTATACGACTGTACAATGGATATATGTATTTGTTGTTGTATATTATGTTATTGTTCTTGATATTATTATACTAATATATCTTACAGTATAATTGAATTGAATATTTTACATAAAAATGAAAAATGAGCCATTGAGCCATTAAGGAGGCATCGATGAAACACCAAGCCATTAAATAACCACTGACACAAAGTTCCATAAGTAACCACAATGAAAGACTCGGCAATAAAGGTAACTACCATGTGCCATTCAGCCAATAAAGTAAACGCAATGAGCTTCTCTTCAATTGTCTTCAATAGGCCATCAGCATTGGAATGAATAGGGCATTTAAGTCACCACATGGAACCACTCGGTCATTTACATCACTACAATGAAAATCTAGGTCATTTAGGTCACCCCAAATGAACCACTCGGTCATTTAGGTCATCCCAAATGAACCACTCTGTCATTTACGTCATCCCAAATGAACCACTCGGTCATATAGGTCACCCCAATGAACCACTCGGTCATTTATGTCACCACAATGAACCACTCGGTCACATAGGTCACTACAATGAACCGATCGTGCATTAAGGCCACCACAATGAACCAATCGGACATTTAGGTCACTACAATGAACCGCTCGGTCATATAGGTCACTACAATGAACCACTCGGCCATTTAGGTCACCACAATGAACCACTCGGACGTTTAGGTCACCACAATGAACCACTCGGTCATTTAGGTCACCACAATGAACCAATCGGACATTTAGGTCACTACAATGAACCACTCGGTCATATAGGTCACTACAATGAACCAATCGGTCATTTAGGTCACCACAATGAACCACTCGGACGTTTAGGTCACCACAATGAACCACTCGGTCATTTAGGTCACCACAATGAACCGCTCGGTCATATAGTTCACTATAATGAACCACTCGGTCATTTAGGTCACCACAATGAACCACTCGGACGTTTAGGTCACCACAATGAACCACTCGGTCATTTAGGTCACCACAATGAACCAATCGGACATTTAGGCACTACAATGAACCACTCGGTCATATAGGTCACTACAATGAACCACTCGGTCATTTAGGTCACCACAATGAACCACTCGGACGTTTAGGTCACCACAATGAACCACTCGGTCATTTAGGTCACCACAATGAACCACTCGGTCATATAGGTCAATACAATGAATCACTCGTTCATTTAGATCACCCGAATGAACCATGGAGCATAAAGGCCAACACAATGAAATTTTCATCAAGAAACAAGAGGTGTCTATAGAGATTATTACACAAAGAAATCAAACAAACATCAACCGAATGATGATCTTGAAATTGATAAGAAAATATCAATTAAAAATGTCCCACCTGAATTCGAGATAGATAAGTTCCAATAAATATAATATAGGGACTAAAACAATGGAATCCATCACGTGTGAAATGATTAAAATCCAGATGACAATCGGAAACTACCATAGTAGATTTTGTCAATGTCAGTAATTGTTAGGCAACTTCAGTCCTAATACTGCTGCATGGTTGACACAGAATACAATTCCTATTCATTGATTGGTTCATTTCAAACTTAAATCCAATCAAAAAAGTAAACCAACTCACCTGGAACGATGCAAATTCCAGAATTGTAATTCCAAAGACTAAAACTATTTTACATGAATTTTACACTGACCACTCTGACCGATTTTTAAATCAAATTGTTTCCATTGAAAAGATTTTCGGAGTCGGAGTTATCGGAATAGAATCCCATTGTTCTGATTGGTTAATAAAAATAATACTAGCCAATTACAGTACGGTATATATCAACCATTGGTAGGAGTAATGGTGTTTGAGACGAATTCAGTTCTTATCAAAGTAACAATCTATGATATTATTACTGACTATGTAGGGTAAAGATAAGATAAAGCGAGATAATAGACATATTTTGTAATGGTCTTGTTACTCACATGCAAGGCTGGAAATATTGTAGTTCTAACAGTTAAACACCCCTAAATCTTTTATTGGACTCGTCCACACGTGCATTTTTACTTAATTCTACTCAGGTATTTCTTTCAGAACAGTTCATACGAAAAATTAAATCTATTTTTGGTGAGTTTTTAACATCGATCACGTAGCTATTAAGGTATCGTGTAATTAACATTTGTATTTGGAAAGAGCATCACTTTTGCCTCTGTTCAGTAGTTACTAGAGTCTCTATTTGTCATAATCGAGGTTTCAAAAAAACGTTTCTAACGTTCCCGACGACACTCTATAAGAAATTACATGTATTTAGAGCGTCGACGACACACAGTAGCCTATTTGGGAGGTCTTACAATAGTCTTTTCCACAACGATCTTCAAACTAATAGAGTGTTCAAATCTAGGCTATATTCGCCTTTCTCAATTCACTATCTATTAATTCGATTCAATTCGGTGCTCTCCGGATACATATTGGTTCTGAGTTCTGTGACCCTCATTAATAGATCCCATGGTATAAATCCTGCTGGGTCGTAAATACAGCAAGGTTAAAGAGACAAATGCCTGATGCCGAATTAGACAAAAAAAGAAATTTTGTTTAAACAGTTCAGAAAATAAATATTATATCCGCTTATTATATCGCTTATTTGATATCTACTGTTGATTTGGTTACCGAAAAGCGTTGTAATGAATGACAACACGATTTATTAGAAAAAGTACCCTAGTATCGGCCCTGTCCTAGAGAGTATAGTGTCTTAAAGCTACCTACCTACAGCTCTGATTTGATTTACATTTCGATTCCAATTAAACAACCCTAGTACCAATGCCTACTGTTGAAGAGTAAATTGTTCCGGTACAATCTTCCTTATAACTAAAACTATATCTATCAAACCATTCACTGTGTAATATTAGTATTAATTACTGTCTGTAATGAAATCGTCATTAGAAATATTAGATATAAATATCATGATTCGGTGGTGATCTATATTTAATCTTCCGGATGACTTGAGTTTCAACTGAATACAAACATCCTAGTCCTCCAACCTTCTTTGAAGTCATTCCGGATGGACGTCTATGCTAATTTTCAGAAGTATGATTTATTCTCTAAGATGACGAATTTACGTCGAAGCATCACAGAATAGTGTGTCTCCTACAATATATAGGGGACTCAGAAACTTAACACTGGGCACAATATTAAGCATTGATAACGTTTGCTTGCTGCGCCCTTCCTTTACGTCATTATAGTTTAATTCCTTTTGTATCATTATTACTAATCATAATGTAAGTAGGCCTCATTAATATATTTACTCATCAACCCGGTTTGATATGTATATTCTTAGAAACGGTATAGTCAAGTCGGTGCAATATGCAAGGCCATTGCATTGTCGGAGATCTGATAAGGATATACAGCGAAATGTCCTTCGTGTGACCTTAATAACATTATCCTGTACAGAGAGATTGTTTACTTCAGACTGAGTCGTTTAAAGTCCAATTTGGAAAGTTTACTCCTCATTTCTAATAAATGTGTCGGCAGCTTGAGAAGACTATGTAGTGGACAGGGATTGCAAAATAGTTTCCAATGCCTTTGTACATGTATCGGAAAGCTTTGAAGTTATATCGCACCATTTTGATGGTAATTCATGGAAGACCTTTATCAATGATAAAACTTGCAATACACATATGTCTACAAGTTTGTTTTTATGGTTATAAGAAATAAACGATAATCAATAGACTTCAAATTTACAAATGGGAGAATGACAGGTTCAAGTCGACTCCTGCATCGCTACTGCTAATTCACAAAAGATAAATACAAAAGATGAATACCAAAGATAAATTCCAAGGATAGCCACCAAAGATAACTACCGAAGATTACTACCAAAGATAAATACAAAAGATAAATACCAACGATAAATACCAAAGGTAACTACCAAAGATAATCAAAGAAATTAACTACCAAAGAAAACTGCCAAAGATGACTACCAAAAATAAATACCAAAGATAACTACTAAAGATAACCACCGAAGATAACTACCGAAGATAATTACAAAAGATAAGTACCAAAGATAAATAGAGAAATTAACTACCAAAGATAAGTACCAAAGATAAGTACCACAGATACTTACGAAAGATAACTACCAAAGATACCTACGAAAGATAACCACCAACGATAACTACTAAAGATAAATACTAAAGATGAATACCTAAGATGAATACCAAAGATAAATACCAAAGATAACTACTAAAGACAACTGCTAAAGATAAATACCAAGGATAAATACCAAAGATAACTACCAAAGATACCTACCAAAGATACCTACGAAAGATAACCACCAAAGATAACTACTAAAGATAACTACTAAAGATAGCTACCAAAGATAAATACCAAGGATAACTACTAAAGATAAATACAAAAGATAAATACCAAAGATAAATACCAAAGATACCTACCAAAGATAAATACCAAGGATAAATACCAAAGATAGCTACCAAAGATACCTACGAAAGATAACCACCAAAGATAACTACTAAAGATAACTACGAAAGATAACCACCAAAGATAACTACTAAAGATAACTACTAAAGATAGCTACCAAAGATACCTAGGAAAGATAACCACCAAAGATAACTAGTAAAGATAACTACTAAAGATAGCTACCAAAGATACCTAGGAAAGATAACCACCAAAGATAACTACTAAAGATAACTACTAAAGATAGCTACCAAAGATACCTAGGAAAGATAACCACCAAAGATAACTAGTAAAGATAACTACTAAAGATAGCTACCAAATATACCTACGAAAGATAACCACCAAAGATAACTACTAAAGATGAATACCAAAGATAACTACTAAAGATAACTACGAAAGATAACCACCAAAGATAACTAGTAAAGATAACTACTAAAGATAGCTACCAAAGATACCTACGAAAGATAACCACCAAAGATAACTACAAAAGATAGCTACCAAAGATACCTACGAAAGATAACCACCAAAGATAACTACTAAAGATAGCTACGAAAGATAACCACCAAAGATAACTACTAAAGATAGCTACCAAAGATACCTACGAAAGATAACCACCAAAGATAACTAGTAAAGATAACTACTAAAGATAGCTACCAAATATACCTACGAAAGATAACCACCAAAGATAACTACTAAAGATGAATACCAAAGATAACTACTAAAGATAACTACTAAAGATAGCTACGAAAGATAACCACCAAAGATAACTACTAAAGATGAATACCAAATATACCTACGAAAGATAACCACCAAAGATAACTACTAAAGATAACTACTAAAGATAGCTACCAAAGATACCTACGAAAGATACCTTGGTTGGTGTATACTGATACTAGCAAAAGCTATAAAAATCATATTTTTGGAATATGGTGGGGGTAAGACAAGTCACTGGCGCCGCCACTACAGGGATCTCTCTTGGCATCTAGCTAGGATAGGTAGATGACAAGTAAACGTGCGCTTCAAGTGGATGCTGATATCGTAAACTGGCATCTGCACAACGTTTCTTTAAAAAGTAACGTTTTTATCATCAATATCGTCATAAACATTCCTGATGTTTTTTAATTTTCAAACCAGCCAATGCCATTTTTACGATTTGTTTTGTAAATATGCACACACTCGTGAATATTATATGAGTACGAATTGATCTCGTTTGCATAAGCTGGCATACACGCCCCCTTTGAGCCAAGATCGACGCTTTATGTATTTTAAGTGTTTTTTTTTTTCAACTCTCTGTAGACTTCGTCATTTGAGTGCGTCCTTCTATTTAAACAAACACCACTAGGGGGACCTTATGTTTGATCACTTAATGTAACTAATTTAGTGAGACGAAACGACGAAAGAAAACACAATAGATACAAAGCTATATAATCATCACGAGAGAAGGCAAGACGTTTGAGAATCATACAGTTGAATGATTCATAGACCGAAACATCTGCATTTTTTCCAGCATCTTTGACTGGTGTAGACTTCAGCCGACGATTTAAAAAAAATTCTATCGGAGGCTGGATGTTTCGGACTAGGTGATTCAGTGCTGTACAGGTGATGGAAATATGTTTCATTGCAAACTTTGTCAACCCGTACATCATTGGCAATAGATACTAACATGTATAAGCCACTAAGAAATATCAATGGAGTAACCATAAAGCATAAAGTGTCAATGGTATTGGCCACTGGTTATTTGTGTCAGATGAAAAAGGAAAGTCGCTGCTGAAATAAAGGTGTTTCAAGAACTGCTTCAGAAGGTTCAAGAAATTTTCACTTCTTAGGATTAACGTAAACGCCTCTTTAGCATAAAGTGTCAAGGATAGTCGCCACCATAATAAAGTGTCAAGGATAGCCGACACTATAATAAAGTGTCAAGGATAGCCGACGCTATAATAAAGTGTCAAGGATAGCCGACGCTATAATAAAGTGTCAAGGATAGCCGACGCTATAATAAAGTGTCAAGGATAGTCGCCTCCATAATAAAGTGTCAAGGATAGTCGCCGCTATAATACAGTGTCAAGGATAGCCGACACTATAATAAGGTGTCAAGGATAGTCGCCTCCATAATAAAGTGTCAAGGATAGTCGCCACAATAATACAGTGTCAAGGATAGTCGCCACAATAATAAAGTGTCAAGGATAGTCGCCACAACAATAAAGTATCAAGGATAGTCGCCACAATAATAAAGTGTCAAGGATAGTCGCCACAACAATAAAGTATTAAGGATAGATGCCACTAAAAAAAGAATAAATTGTTCACTAAAATGTGTCAAAATTAAGCCAACCCTTAATGAAAAATTGCTTATCAAATATTTTGAAGAATAGCAACATATAATCCTAAATCTAAAAAGAACTTAATCAATATACTTTTGTTATTATCGAAAGTAAAAAATGGGAGCTATTTTAACTTCAGCATCTTCATGTAACAAGGTTTCTTTTCTTCATATAAAGATGATACGCGTCGTGTACTGTGTGCTATGGCTGCTAATGTTAGTGGTACCGACTGAGTCTAACTGTCCAGTTAAAACTTCCAGTATCAATTATAAAAGTGGTTTGCGTCAATTGAATTTAAGTTTTGTGGATCTTACTACCAGTTCGTCATTACTTTGTTCGAAGCAATGTCTTTTGCGTTCGATTTGTCATTCCTTGAATTTCAATATGGTAACCAAACTCTGCGAATTAAATATTGCTCCACTCTCTAGTAACATCTTATCACCATATCCAAACTTTATTCATATATCAGCCCAGATGTTGTATTCGGAGGGGATAGGAGAGGTAAGAGGTTTTTGCTAACTTTGTTAAAACTGTGGAGAAGTCTGGGTAAAAGTGGCTATCACTCGCGAAACACCTGACGGTACTTCAGAAAGAATCTCTTTAGAGGAGTACACTTCTATACAATTTTTACTCTCGATTTTGCCATGCCCTGGACAAGACTTTGCTCAATGGAATTGTCTGACTAGTACAAATATTTATTCCAGTCCTTTTTTTTTCAAAGAGCTTAAGAGAGGAAGAGCTTAATGGGGGCCCATATTGAACTTGCCACTTGCCACTTCCAGATTCTGCAAGCAACTGGATTATCAACGTCTGCTATCAACTGCTAGATCTGTAGGAGCCTCGGGCCACAACACTTTCTCAATTTAAGAAAACTTCTGTTCTCAATTGTTGAGGTTGAGAATCTACTCCGTTGAGAGATTACTCAAATATGGGGGCCCCAAACCGTTCTCGCGATTATTCTCAGTTAAATTGAAGTTTTTGAGGCCCAGGGGCCTGTATATACCGGTTGATACCGCCCAGCTGCTAATAGTCGGTCTAACTTAAAAGTTTAGCCAACGATCTTGGCTCAGTTTTACGGAAACTGCTGAGAACTTCCGAATGGTCGACCGGAACTTCATCATTGATCTGATTGTATCTCATCATGTTGACCTAGATAGTAGTGACGGGTGTCGCGCGCCAAGCGGACCACGCTTACTCTTTTCGAAACACCTGGCACTTTTTTTTGGAGGAGTCCACTACTATAATATTTGAATTTTCCATAATTTGGACGAGATTTAAACGGAATTGTCTTGCTTGTACGAATTGTTATTGATTCTACCCTACACCTTCCAATTTTAGATTAGCTCTTTTCCTCAATTAGACATAGACCTCATATTTTTGATGTTGTTTTTTTCAGAAACTGGCTGGATCTTGCTGGGATCATAATTGTCCAGATTTCACCGTTTGTGAACGAAGTGGAGATAGTTTTGCTTGTATTCTAAACGGTAGGTCTATTTGACTCTAGGTCTAGGAGGGGTAGGGCCTGTTTCAACCTCCTCCCCCGCTCATGACAATCATGTGACCCCTACTCGGCCCCTCCATCTAATGATTCATAGAAACACCATTGTTACCAGCTTGCGTGTGCATGAACGAATAGTTGCAGGTAGGGACCACAAAACTTTCATGGTACGCAGGCAATTATGTATGTCCCTTTGTACAATGGTACGAAATTTATAAGTGCCTCCACCTCTTTTTGAACCATCAATATGTAATCCCCACTTAGTTCGAGTAATGTAACACTTATAATTTCATTTCTTTCATTACAGTGGATCCGAAGAAACGCTGTGCACAACCTGCACCAACCATACCCTTTGCATCAGTGAATTCCTATAATGAATCAGGTGATGTAGCTGTTTACACGTGTAATGCTGCATATCTAAGTGGGTCACCGAATATCTCTTGTAGAGCGAATGGGGAGTGGACCGAATCTACTCTACAATGCGAAGCTGGTAAGTAAACCAGAGACATATGGAAGGGTTTTTGAGTCATAATAAGATCCTCTGTTAAATTGTCTAATACTCATTATGATACCGTCAACTTGGTCATATTGCCTTAGTAAATTGCGATAAAACAAATGTTTTTGGTCATTTCCTCGCTCCAACTCTTCGAATCACATGTTTACATATCATTTTAAACATATCATTTTAAACATATCATTTTAAACATATCATTTTAAACATATCATTTTGGTATTATCATTTTCTACATATCATTTTCAACATTTCTCTTAGCAATATGCAAATGAGGTCAATAGGTGTGGCTATCAGAAAATGTTTTCACACACTGTACTGTGACTTACTTCAAATAAATCTGCAATTTCTTTCACTTTAAAACTAGAAGAAATAAGATATTCTAATTGCTCTGCTAGAATTAATATCCTAGGTCGACCTGTATAACCTACTGTTGTTGAGGTTGATAAACATCTTTGTTTCCCGATCTCTTTCGTAGCTTGTGCTTCGAAATTATTCCACGCTAGGGCCAAATTATCCAGTACGATCTGCAGACAATCACCTATACCCTGAAATTCCATTTCAACGCTTATGACTCCTATTATTCCGGATATACATTCAATTTCGAATTTTACATCCGTTGTAAGTGATTATCTGCACTCTAGTTTTGTGGCTACGTCGGTAATTCTGCTATGAACTTCCAAGAGCAGTTCTTCATAAGCCACAGACATTTTCAAATTGTTGTTATTTAAACAAATATTATCATAAAAATGCGCTTTGAGATATGTTTAAAATGATATGTAGAAAATGATATGTTTAAAATGATAATACCAAAATGATGTGTAAACTTGTAATTAGTGAGGAAATGACCAAAAACATTTGTTTTATCGCAATTTACTAAAGCAATATGACCAAGTTGACGGTATCATAATAAGTATTAGACAATTTAACAGAGCATCTTATTTTGACCTAAAAACCCTTCCATAGTTCTTGTGGTAGATATGTAGAAAAAGATATGTTTAAAATGATAATACCAAAATGAAATATGTAAACGTGTAATTAGTGAGGAAATGACAAAACACATTTGTTTTATGAAAATTTACTTATTCACAATGACCAAGTTGACGGTATCATAATAAGTATTTGGACATTCTGAACATTTCAATAATGGATGACACAAATTAGCAGATCATCTTATTTAGACCCAAAAACCCTTCCATAGAGACAGATATATTTCATTACCTGCGATTTGATCATTAAAAGGACGGATGTGCCAAATTTTTTTTGACAAATCATACTTTAGTCTCAGAAACGGGAATTTTGTTAGTTAAGCCAATCAGTAATAGTGTTCACAGCTCAACTTCGAAATTAAGACTTCAAATCCAAGTGTTTGCAGAATATCGCCGTTTGAAAGTTAAAAAGACTATATAGAAAAGACATCCATAGAAATAGGAAAAGAAATTCCTAGTTTGAGATATTTTTACAGGAATTATGCGATTTTCGCATCGTGTCTGAGGGCCAGACATAAAATGACGTTTCTATCGTGACGAAATCACTTCCATATATCACGTCTGAAGAACGTATTGGACCAAACTTGTCAATGGCCACAAAAATTGGCCAAAAAATTAGGGACGAAGCCCTAACTCCAATTTGTTGGGCTACATGGCACACCGATCAAATATGTTCTCCTTTGTAGCATGCTCTGACCATCCACCAAAGAGACCGAACACAATAGCAATCTTTTTTACCAGTCAAGTAGATAGTGAGGTCTTGTACATCTGTATAAAAGGATATCGGTACAGATCCGGACATATGGTGTCAGTTTGTCAGAATGACGGAACTTGGTCAACAAATGTTACGATTATATGTACAGGTGAGACTAAATATTGTTTTCATCGATTTCGAATAGCCGAGGGCATCACAAAATAAAATGCAAACACATATCAGGACAATAAATTGCCGAGAAATGCCTAGAATACTTTCACTTCACATTCCATTTTCAGATAAATGTAACTAATCCGTTCCAGCTCTCGTCTACGCGGTTTAAAAATCTAACATGGCTGTGTAAAACTACAGAGAACTGTGCCTGAAACAATCGCATGTCTCTGTGTTCAGAATAGAAACAGGGCGGTCATCGAATACAGAAAGCAGATCTAGTAACGGGTGACTGAGGGACTCTCTGAAATTCCAACCCACCCGCTTCTGTTAACACCGTAATCTTACTGCATGTGTTTTCAGGCAAGATTTGCGAATGTACGTGCGTAATAAAGTTTGACCTATTTTCTTACAGTTGCAGTAAACTGCTCAGCGTCTGATCTACCGGATGTGTTTGGTACTGAACGAGATTATAACGATACAACAGAAGGAAGTTTAGCCATCTACGAATGTAAATCCACGTACATCTATTATTCTGGTAACTTTTCGGTGGAATGTCAGGAGAATGGGCAATGGACCACTATAAGTCTGGTTTGTTTACGTAAGTAATAATTAACTATCACATGGACGGACAACCTCTTCGTCAACCAAACCAAACCAACCAAACATTCTTCCGGAAGACCATACTAGGAGTCTACCCGAGACTCATTCTCATACAGACATTTGAAAAATTCTTCACGTTGAACGTCTTTTTCATTGTTTATTTTCAGCAACAGCTTGTGTTCAAACTACTTCCAATGGCTACATCTACCAGGGAAACTTGAGATTATCTGAATCAGGACAAACCTGCTTACCCTTTACACACACATTATCTAACTACTACGATATCAGCAAGTTTCCGTACGACGCGACGATGGACGACGTCGATAACAAATGTCGTCCGACGAGTGATATGACGCCTTTTTCAAGACCCTGGTGTTATGTACAATTATCTATTTTTCCGTTGAAACGAAAATGGGAATACTGTGCTATTCCGGACTGTTAAAGGGGCCTTGTGCAATTTTTTTCATTATTAAAAACGATATAAATTATACCTTAAACATTCAGATTTGGTAAGGGACACTTATCTCTTTATTTTGGTCTGTAGTTTCTGTTAATTTGAGCACCCGAATTTTTCAACCTACTATATAAAAAAATCGTATTGTCTCTTTAACACTTGCAATCGAGACAGGTATATTGTATGTCCATTGTAGTCTCATTATTTATGTTAACTTATCAAAACCATTGTAGTCTCATTATTTATGTTAACTTATCGAAACCATTGTAGTCTCATTATTTATGGTAACTTATCAAAACCATTGTAGTCTCATTATTTATGGTAACTTATCAAAACCATTGTAGTCTCATTATTTATGGTAACTTATCAAAACTATTGTAGTCTCATTATTTATGGTAACTTATCAAAACTATTGTAGTCTCATTATTTATTTTAACTTATCAAAACCATTGTAGTCTCATTAATTATGATGACACACTTTTGTAGTCTGTCTGACACAAGATACAAGAGATACTGCAAATAGTCATTTTTTTCAAATGCATGACCTGGATCAAATATGCAGGAACTGGAAGAAATGTAGTATTCAGAGTTGAAAGAGATGGTACATTCCAGGGATCAACAATTTGGGGAAGCATGGAAGATAGACGTCATCATATTATTTCAAATAGGCTCCAGCAACCATGTATATCATTTAGGATAATGGACATAAATAAAAACACTATTGTACACAGATTTTTTTTATTAATTTTTTTCATCAATTTTTATTTTTGTATCCTTAATGATTTGACTATTTACAAGAAAAACTTATGTCAATAATTATATCTTTATACATATTTGCGGTCACTTTATTATTATAAGAATAATAGTTTTGGGGACAAGAAAAGGAAAAAGGAGGAAAAAGGAATCTAATGTGGAATCATTTAATTTTTGTGGGCATCAAACATCGATTTCTTCTCATTAGCAATAATGAGGGAATCTAGATTTAGGAATTGTTTATTCTTTCCAGAATATTTTTTCTTAATGCATAAAAATTCTTCTATCTCTTTGATTATTTTCATATTTTTATACCCAATATGATAAACCAATATTTGATATTGCCCTAAAATAATAATAATACCATTTTGAACAATAAGTATAGATATTATATGGGGTCATTATATTGTGAATTAGCTAACTCACAAAATCAATAACAGTTGTTTCCAGACAAAGTCTGAAAGTTGATGCCAATATAAAATAATGCATGATATGAGATTGTCTTTGCTGTTAATCACATTTATATTCAGAAAATTAAATTTCTAATTTAAACAACGGCTAGAATGCCAAATTTTTTACCTATCCTTGAATAAAGATACCATTAGTTATTTTTTTTAAAATTTTTGTACAAGTAATACTAATGCCTGGCCATTTTTTTCTGTTACAAAGAAAATGAATACATTAAATGAAATGCAATTTTATGCTGTATTTTTATTCCCCATGTAGGACTAAAGCTCTTAAAATGGACATTAAATTTAAAGTTTCAAACTTGGTCAACAAGTGTATTTTATTAATCAGTTGGACTTACCACGTGTTAGGAATAAATAATAGAATCTCTATATAAGAAATACATCCATAAAACTAAGTAATTATTGAAACAAGCTTCTAAGCATGTTCAAAATTACTTTAATGAATTATTATTTCTGAGTTTTGTGGATTTATTGGATTATAGAGGGATTCTGTTGTATAGTTATGACACCAGGTAAGTCTTATTGATGAACAAAGACTTATTTTAACCAAGTTTTAAAATTTCCATTTTATTTCCATTCTAAGAGGTAACATACCTTTAATAAGAGAATATTTCAGTTGCATTACATATATCGAAAGTGTGTTATAAGAATACAGACTAAATAATAACACATTTCCCCTAAACAATAAATAAATACTACTACAAAGATTCTGAAAGACATTTTCAAGGATAAATAAGCCAAAATATACTTTAAATCATAAAGAATGTCAAGCAATCTTTATCGTTTTGGCAGGTTTTTCCTAGAGTAAGTTCTAGTCTATCACAAAATGTATCATATAATATAACTGGTGCTTATGCGGAAAGGAAAAATATGCCAAATATACCAATGATGATGTAAGTTTATATTCACAATCATGATATTTTGGCATATTTATCCATCTGGGTTTACTGTACATTAAGTTATATCACAATTGGTTATTCACACTATACACATTGTTTTAGACTACCCATAAGTTTGAGACACACTAGAGACTCAAATTGCACTGTAGTTAGCATATGCTTAAAGGGACAGATTCGCCATTTTCTCTGGAGGTTGATTCGGGTCCTGAATATATGTTATTAGTCTTCAGAAGTATTAGAAATGTATTAAAATTACATAATTCCTTCAACAATATCTCAAACTAGAATTTCAATTTTTCTTTCTCTATATTTTTTTTTTCAATATATGGCGAACCTTTCTCTTTAAGTTAAAAATTAACATATTATTACACTATTCCAATTTTCAGTCAGATGTCTGTAGTTCCTGCAATTCCATTAAAATATGGCATTTTATTTCATTACATTTTTGCAATAGTAAAGTCATCACACACTTAGTTGTAGTGGAATTTCAGGAACTTCAGATGCTAGCAGTGCCTCCAATTTCTAAACGTCTTTACAATCCCTTTAAGTTAAAAATCAAGATATTTGTGGCAACAAGAATCTGGACAGAATTTATAGTTTTGTTTGTACCCGTACCTATATTATTTACTAAGGCACAAAATTTCAACAACGCTTAGAGAGACAGGGGATTTCAAAATAAAAACTTAACATAGATCAAGTTAAAGGGATATACTGCTCTAAATATTTACTTACCAGCTGATAGAGCTCAATTTCAGCTATCTATATAGTCATCTAATTATTTACTTTACCAGCTGATAGAGCTCAATTTCAGCTATCTATATAGTCATCTAATTATTTACTTTAGCTAACTTATTAGTCGTTTTAATATTTACGGTACCAGCTGATAGAGCTCAATTTCAGCTATCTGTATAGTCATCTAATAATTTACTTTACCAGCTGATAGAGCTCAATTTCAGCTATCTGTATAGTCATCTAATAATTTACTTACCAGCTGATAGAGCTCAATTTCAGTTATCTGTATAGTCATCTAATAATTTACTTTACCAGCTGATAGAGCTCAATTTCAGCTATCTGTATAGTCATCTAAATATTTACTTTATCAGCTGACAGTGCTCAATTTCAGCTATCTATATAGTCATCTAAATATTTACTTTGATATTTTACTACTGAACTCTATCAGCTGGTACAACAAATATTTGATATATCCCTTTAATAGTCATTTAATAATAGCAATACTGATTGGTTAAAACCCAATATATCTTGGTGATTGACCAATCATAATACTGGAACACTTAATCTTGTGTTAAGTTTTTATGAAATTGGCCCCAGAGCTATGAGAGCTTAATTGCATCCAGTTATAACTGTACATTTACAAAGAGTTCAAATAATCCTAAGTTAAGACTAACTTGAGACAAAGTTTCAACAATTTACACTTGATCTACGGATAGTTATAATTTAGAAACACTATAATCCATTTAGTATAATTAGGCTATGACTATTGTTCTGTATAGATTAAAATACCCTTAATTAATACACTGTAATACAAGTAATTTTTTATACAAATTATGCAACCTAGTTCCCTATTTCTCAAACTTCTTGTGATCAAAATTCATCCAAAGTTCAAAAATTAAAATCAAATAAAAATTATGATGAAATCTGTCATAATAAATAATGAGAACAGGAATTGGGGATGTAACAAGACACTTGAAATAAAAACTATCAATTTCCTTTTCATTGTGAAGAATACGCTTCTAAGAAACAACCAAGAACGAGAGATAACTTGAACCTTGTTTTTATAAAATATAAGTGAACTTCCTGTTTTAAGAAAATGATGTACAAGGTTAATAAAGCAGTCATTTCTGCTAATTTGAGCTTGGTTGAGTTGATTCATAACATTAACACGAGCACAATTTCGGAATTTTTCTGCACCATGTGGGCCAAAGAAGACCGGATAGTCCACTTAAATTTTAGGTAGTTAAAGTAGTAATCGACAATATAAGTTTAGTCTGTATAGTATCTATTATTTCTACCTACAAATAAAATGGACTGGTCGTGTTTAATATGTTTTTATATCTGACCTGGATAAGCAGAAATATCTTTGCTTGACTATACCAAATAATACCCAACATAGTCTACATCCCTTCTTATAAAGGATGGTTATGTACACAGTTAGATAGGGAAATATACAAGGAGACTCTTTCTGTCCAATACTATTACTGTCTTGTATCTTTTACAAAGCTGTCAATGATTAGACTATCATTTTAAACATGTAAGCATGATCTGGTAATATTCTCTACATTTACTTCTCCTAAAGGGTTGATGGATTATGAAAATTTTAAGTTTTTGCACAGAGTGAACACGAAGTTACACTAGCATGAAATTGTGAGACAGCATTATTCTCTTTATTTCACTTCTCCTAAAGGGTTGACATATTTATACTAAACATTTTGTAATTGTAAAGATTGAAAATATTAGATTCAGATTAAGATTTCTGTTTAAATATGTTTTTCAGGGATTCGTTTTCTCAAAAATTGTTTTTATCATCTATCTAAACTAAATGATTCAATTTCATATTTTAACAAGACAATTAAAACTTGGTAAGAAATAAAAAGAATCTAGTGCTTGTTGTTAAAAGTTTGTAATGTTTAAAACTATTATAAGACACAAAACTCTTATCTATGATTGGTTGAACAAATTGAAGTCAGTACTGTATCAACCAATCAGATTGGGTGAAATTATTCAAATTCGAAAATCATACATTACAACCTTCTCTACAAATCAAACTAGATTCAAATTTTCGACTAGAAGTGTGACGAAATCTTAAAATAGCTGTTCAAAATTATACAGCACTTGGAGTTATGTTTCATTATATCATATTATGACATTTTTTGAAGACAAAATTTCCCTCTAATCAACACATTGATGAAAATTGACCGATATCATGATTTATGATTTGTGAATTTTTTTCCAATATTTTGAATAATTCATGGTATATATACAATAATGATTATTATGTTTGAAATATTAACTATTCTGTATTATACTATGATTTTGAGCCTTGACAATAATTTCTCTATATTATTATTCTGGAAGGGATGGAACTTGAAATAAACTAAACGCATTTTATAGGTGTTCTAAAGAAGTAAACATTACCTGTATAGTTTTCGTGTACAAACATTACATTGTATGCAATTACATTTCAAATATTTTGCTCATAAACAGTTTTAATAATATAATGTATATCTTAAGAACACAAATTATATAGATATATTACTTCTAGGTTTATTACATACTACGTTTTGAAACACATACAGGTAACGTTATCAAGTAAAAATTTGTAGTATGTAATATGTAATAAACCTAGAAGTAGTATATCCATATATCTTGTGTTCTTAATATTTACCTTCCTCCTTCTATATGTCTTACAAAGATTAATCAATATCTATTTCAATGCCAGTGTAAGCAGGGCTTGATGGAATTAGTTTTATTACAAAGCTTTCTTTAAACGAAATTAAGCGAAATATTAAATATACTAAAAGAAAGAAAGCAACCAATAATATCAAGTGAATGATGCAATACATCTTATAAATAAAGAAATGAACAAAATATTGACAATCATTTCAGAGGGAGCCTTAAATTATTACAAAAAAGATAACATAATACAAGGGAAGCTACTCTTGTAATCATCATGATTTGTCATTGTCAGGTGTATTACTTCTAAGTACTCCACTAATAGCATATTGAAGAATGTTTTGATAAGTAGATCTCAGATATCAATTGTTTAATTTTGATTTCAAAATGACTTTATTATTTGCTGAGAACACTATAGTTAAATAAAATTACAATTTGAATATCAATGATTGGTCATACTTAGAAAGTATAAAATCACATGAATAAATAAATCAAATTCTCATTATTATTGAAAGTATTTTCACTGAAGTTCTGATAAACTGGTAAAACTTGTCTTATTTAAATTCACTTATTACCATATATGGAAACTTAACGGGCATGAATTTCACTGAAATATTCAAATTTGTCTTCCGAATGTCATTTGAAAAGAACTCTTTCCTATAATGTTGAAAAGTGTTTGAAGATGGGGGGCAGTTGGCTTGGAAATATTTCGAACAAATCAGCAACTACTTGAAGAAGGCATAGTTTCCTTGGAACTATCTCCTGGCGAGGAAGGAGATGAACTACCAGTGGGTGATGAGGCTTGTGATAATCGTCTACGTTCTTTCCGTAATTCTTTCAATCTCTGTGTAATAATACGTCTCATAACTTTATATTTATATTGTAGTTGAGATATGTATTCATTTTCTTCCCGAGATAAAACAACAAGGAAATTATTTAACTCTGGTAAACTGAAACCATCCCACTGAAAATACAGAATAAATTAAATGAAATGAGTTTTATGTTTGGAGATAGCTTTATTTTTATGAAACAGCAACGCTGGTTAAAATCTTAAACAAATGCGGCCCTTGATCAATGAGTTCTACCGTTCAGGATTCACATAATCAACCCGACGTTCATTAAAACCAGTTGAAACAGAGACTTACAGAGTGTAGAACCAAAAATAGTAGGTGTATACAGAGTTCAAAATGACAGAGAAAAGAATAAATAAGGGTAAGAAAAGGCGGAACCTATCAATCCAGCACCATCGAGAAATGAAAAATAGAGAGTATAAAGATAGTGGACCACAGCCATATACCCCCACCATGGCATGCGGCTGGTAAATATTCAAGATTTTGGGGCAAGGGCAATAACTCTGCTTCTAACGGTCGAAAATAGCTCAAATTCGAACTTGATCTTCGTTTTATGAATATGTATACACATACCGAATTTCAATTGATTCCATAAAAAAATCTAGTTTTTAGAGCGTTTACAAGCAAATGTTGACGGACTGACAGACCCACGGACGGACAGACCGACAGGGGAGCCGACAATATACATCCACATAGAGAGAAGTGGGCGTATAAAAAGTGATGTCTGTAGTAAATATTTTAGTACTAAACATACCACTATTTCACCAGTTTCGTTCTCCTGTAAAACAAGTCTATATCGTTTTAAATATTCCGTATCCCAGTTTAAACAAATATGGAGAGGATATTCTTTATCTGTGACTCTCCGTAATTTTACTGAAAAATAAAATAATCATTATTATCTCCCTTGTATTGTTGACAAATGTATTTGAATAGCCCTACTTGTTTGTTTCACCATGTCAAGGTATTACGAACTTTGTCTTATACCTTGACTGAAATATGCAACTTTCCTATATCACATACGCGGCGATTTGATTGGATTGTACGCTAGTGATTATAGTCAATCAGAGTCTTCAATAGAAAGACTGTAAACAATAAGCCATAATGTTAACAGTCTGTCTATGATTGGCTGTAGTTTCTGACTCACAATCCAATCAAATCGATGCATTCTGTGATAGAAGAAAGGTGGTTATTGCAGTCAAGATAAGCGACGAAGTTTGTAATAGCTTGACCTAGTTTGCCATTTTGTCTTAAGACTTGTGGTAAAGAAACCATGGAAATAAACTTTAAACCAAATCTTATCAAACTTAGATCACAATTTCTTTTTTCAGATATTTTGATTCTTGGTTGTAATTAATCAGGTTTAATGATGTAATTTTCAACTAATCAAAGTTAGTACAATAGGACTGTTTCTTGCTAACAATAACGAAGTGGCTATAATTTTGCTTTACTTTGGTTTTCATTATGTTATTCTCAGCAAGAAACCAGTACTGCAGTATACTTTGATTGGTTAAAAATAATGTCATAAGAACTCGATTTTATCGATGTATATTAAAACAATCTTACCTATTTTGTGACCATCGAATTCCTGTTCATACATAGCAAACTTTCTAGGATGATCTATAATATGGAATTTCTTTAATAAATCTCCTATCACTTCTTTTGTTGTTGTTTTACTGTAAAAAAAACATATTATTATTATACATCACTGAAATAAAACGTTTAAGCAACTTGAATAGAGGACAGACTGAATGAATGTTAGAATTTGTTGTTATTTGCTTGGTTTGATCGAAAAAATAATAATGGTGGGTTCTAATCTTCAGTTCGCATGTGCACGTCTGATGACCAACAATAAGTCATCTTTACTCATTATTCTGTTCCACTCAGTTGTAAATGGGTACAAATATTCTGGAAGAGAGTAACACCACAATGCTTTGGCCAAGCTGGTACACATGATACTTGAGTTTTTGTCTTTTTGTTCAATCTAAAAATTGACGGGTTCTTCAACCAAAGCTCAGTTTTCGAAACAAGGGCAATAACTCTGGACTTACCTTGATGTATGGATGGATTTGACAGTGTCTCTAGGCATATAGAAGGCTATTGATTGAGTGTTCTGTTCCACTATATGTTCCTTGGTTAACATTTCATAAATAGACGGAGGTCGAACTCCTAGAGACATTGTGATTGGTCGAATGAAATTGAGGGTGACCTTGAGAAAGCCCTGGAATGTTTCACCTCCTTCGTCCTGTAAAATTAAATAGTAAATAAAATATCACAGGGAAATCTTTTGAAATCAATGTCATTAAATTATACAGACACACTGTCAGGTTTATCACACTATTCTCAGAGGCCTGCCTGATTCACTGCCTATTCCAATACTGAGCTAATATATGTACCCTGAAATGACCCTCAAAACCATTGTACTTGGTCAACTTTCCTTATAAAGCATGGAATCACATTAGAGCAGTGGCAGCACCAGCCTCCAGGATCTGAGGGTAAAAATAGGAGACAGCAGGCTTAATAGAGGCATAACTGTGGGGGTTGAGATTACGAAAGCAGAAGACTTTTGGAAGTGTTTTAGGCACAGGCCTCTAATAGAGGGTCAGAGAATTTCTACCCAAGACATTTTAAAAAAAAAAAAGCATCGTTCAGTTCATTTGAACACATTCTTGAGCACAAACGTTTAAAAATAATGTTTTGAAATGAAGTGGGGGTATAAACTACTTTTCTGGGGGCGCAAAGGACCCCCTGTACCAGCCCCTGGGTCATAACCACCTCTGTATTACAGACTAACATTAGTCATTCTCAAAGATTTTCTACGCATTATAATACCTCATATTACTAGCATGACATACATTATTAATTAGTTTTCTACATTGTTGACCTATGAGTACTAGTACTAATTGTGTTTTTTTGGAATAATTTGCCAAGTTCTAACTGACACTAGCATACCTATGGTATGATTGACAGCTAACGTGCCAATGTATTAATCATGGTTACATACAGAGTGTTTTATGCATCTATTATTGTTCTTAGAAGCATGAAAGAAAAGTTCTGTTTACATTAGCATGCTGTGTTCCGTTCTTGATCTAGACCTGGATCGGTAAAATAATTTTTACCATTTACAATACAACAATTTCGAACATTCCTAGAACAGTTCTATAACAATAGTGTAAATGATTTTCTGTTCTCAGACGCATTTTAATGGAACTCTTCACAAAAGAGTCAATTTTAGACATTCTTATAATCCGGATGAAGACCAATGCGTCTGCTCACACAAATTGTAGAAAATGTCAAGGAGTCAAGACACATGGGTAAGAAATATTCTCAGAATTATCAACCGTTTACAATACCAAATATTAACTGTTCCATTTTAAGAACTGTTCCGAGACCATCTCTCCTCGGTACTCTCAATTGGAACTGTTCTCAGAACGCTCGGCCGTTTACACTAATGAATTTTCATCCATTCCGTTCTCAGAACGGATAATTTTTGTAAAGTAAACAGAGGTTAAATAGAAAAAATTGTGTTTTTGGAATAATTTGGCAAGTACTAGCTGACACTAACATACCTATGGAATGATTGACAACTACTCTGCCAATGTATTCTCTTTTTTCCCATTTTGTTTTTGGCAAGTACTAACTGACATTTATTCTTGCAAGCAGAAAAGAAATAGCACATTGTTTTTTGAAATGATTTGGAACTAACTAAAAACAACATCTATTAGCTTAGCCAATCAGTAATAGTGTTCATAGCTCACAGTCGCAATTTGAGAATTCAAATCCATGTGTGTCCAGAATTATCTGCGTTTGAAAGATAAAAAGACCACACGTCTTTTCTTGAGACACTGCCATATATAGAAAAGACGTGTACAGATATAGGAAAAGAAATTCCTAGTTTGAGATATTTTGAAAGAATTATGTGATTTTGGTACATTGGCAAAGCAGTTCCTTTAATGCTGTCATATTGGAAGCATAAAGTTATCAATTTCTGGTATTTAAGTTGATATTTTTTCCATATTCTATCCCCATAAAAGTAATTAAATCTCTATCCAATTGGCACAAGACATCATTTTTTTCTTTTTCCCTAATGCTTTTTTCTGAATTTTGAATATTTGGCAAGTGGTACTTCTGATAGATAAAACAATCTCCATTGTTTGTTTCTTATGAAGAAAGTGATGGAATAATTTCTTTGTTTCGGTAAAATGTCAAGATTGCCAAAATGTTACGTAAACAAAACTATTATCAACATATTAGAAGGCAAGTATAAATGGTCAGCTGCCTAATTGCTTTCAATCTTATTCGAAAACACAAGATTATGGAAGAAATGACTTTAGGACTATAGGATGTCCTAGGACTCTCAGTGTTTTCAATTGAAAAAGCACTGAACTTAGCATCAGATTGACTTCATAAAAATATTGGAATTTTTGATTAAAATATTGTCAGATCATTATCCATCAAATGGTCCTCAAATCTTACAGAGGAAGTCATGTTCAACAGTAAGAAATAGATCCATAGACATACAATCTCAAAACTGTAGGCCAATGCACTAGGGCTTTACATTTCACTAACTGACTAATTGTACTATCACATCTCATATTTTTACAGAAACAAAACACTAATAACTAACTGTCTGATGAACTTGCGAATATCACAGAAAAGAAATGAGGTTTGATCAAGAACCAGCTGGTAGAAAGAATCCTTGTGATCTAAGATATCCTTTACATGGTAGTTCTTTTCTTTCTTTATATGTATTTCAAAACGCCAAACTTTTAAAAATTAGAGAATGACATAACTTCATTGCTTCTGTATGTTGATTCAGATTCAGAATTTTGAAAAGATTTGACCATCAAGAGCTAAGACAAGTGTAAAGTGTTTTGGAGGTTGTTGGGCACAAGCGACAAGAACTCTTGAGGCAGATTTCACCAACCAACCAAAGGTCATGACTCTCATATTTTATACTTATGCTCTACCAATGTTGTGCATCACTCAGAAATATTTCTACTTCTGCTACTACCTGTTGCCAATAACAACATTAGTAAACATGTCTGAGAACGTTTGAAGGTCACAGTCTTTTAGTCTGACTCAGTCTTCAGGTGCAGATTCTTTTACGTGGATGCCAAAGTTTTCATGTTTCACGTTTTCTCCACATTTTTGTGGTAATATAGAACTACAAAAACAATCAAATACTTTGAAAATACAGAAAAATCAGTACAGTTTCACTTATCAACAGTTCAAAAGTTTTTGAAGTTGCTTTAGACTTGAATTTATGTCTTATGTTCCATGCAGATAGTCTTCAGAAGTACTAGAACTGTCCAAAAGCAATAAATTCAAATATCCAATTTAAACTGGTAAACCCCTGCCTGAATATTGTAAGGTTTGTCTTCAAGGTCAATATGGGGAAATGAACTATAAAGGCCTACAACTTTCGTATGGCCCTTTACTAAGAATTCTAGGCTTTTTATAAATTGACACTTTCCTTTGTATTATGGGAGAGGTAACATTTGGGCAAGTAATATATCTGGAGGGGCACTAGTGTATCAAGCTTAGTTGCAGTAATGGAATTGGTACTTGGTATTGTTACCCCTAGCCCCCCCTGTAGCTACCGGCCTACACAGCGTAAAGAAATAAAAAAACTTACAGGTAAGAATTCTGCGTTTGGAACATGATGATTGTAATCATCTAGTCTACGTTTTAATTCTTCACGATTTAGAGTTGCCTCCCCTTTATGTTTCGGCAACTTGTCATCTGGAATTGTCCCTGAACGATATCCACTGTCTGTTTCATCATCCTCCTGGAAATACAAAATAAATCATTAGGTTGAAAGGAGGACAAACATCGGGTGGAAAGGGGGACAAACATCAGGAGAAAAGGCTGCAGGAGAGTTTTAGGACTCATTAGGTGGTAAGTGGGCAGGGGGAGAAATTTAAGTAAACACTGGGTGGAAAGGGGGTGTAGGCTTGAGTAGGGTAGTACAGATACCCTATATTATCATTAACTATTATGGCATCTCTATTGTACCAAATGGATTGTCTTTGCCTAGGGAATTAGGTATAGTGTGTTCAAATCCTTCTCAAGTTAAGAAAACTTCTGATGCCAAGAACAGTAATTTCAAGAGTCCGCGCAGTGTCTGCTTTCAGTATCTATCACCTAAATATAACAAATTATTTTTAGAAGAAAACTTGACTTACATTGGATTGCTCTACTAATGTATGCTCACTTTCAGCCAAGGGAGGTAATAATGGAGATTTTTCTGATTGTTTATTATTCACTGTTTGATTATCTCCCTTACAAACACCGTTCACAATGTCTGCTGTCACTTTATCCTCTAAAATAGCCGGAATTTCAGGTTTGGGCGACACTAAAATTGCCCGTTTATCCGAAAGAGAAGTCTCTGCGGCACTGCCATCTGGTGTTGATGGTACCTCTGTTGGCGAAACTGTCTTGCAATCTAACGAAACTGAAGGTACACACGTGTGATGACATGTATATTGACAGTCTGAAAACAGAAAACAGCATAAATTAGTTTGAAATCAATGGAACAAATGAAAATAGAATTTAAAACCTGCAGATAAGACTTTAGAGATTTAGATATGAAAAGTTAAAGAAAACTGTTTTTTTTTTATGATTTGTAAACATGTCTGTCTGTGTAAATATGTCTGTGTATGTAAACATGTCTGTGTGTTTGAGCAATGTCTGTTCGTGCAACATGTCTATATGTGTTTGCTTATGCAACATGTCTGTAAATGTGCCTGTATGACATGTCTTTTGTGTAAATGTGTCTGTTTGTGTAAATGTGTCTGTTTTCTGATATATTGTTAAAATTCAAATAAAAGTTTTCAGCAGAAAATCAATTAAAGTATCATTAAAATATTTCTGTATTGAACATTATTCAAGTTGAAAATTTACTGTAGGTTGTCAAAACTCTATCAAATTCTTGTTCTATTGAAATTATAACTAAATTGATTACACATTTCAATATGTAAATTAAGTCAAGTGTATTAGTCAAGTGCAATTCAATTAAATAAAAACTTAAAAAAGTTAACTTGCATTTTCAGCTTTTTAATTTTGATTAATTCAAATTTAGTTTAATTTTATTCATTTCAATTGACTACATTAATCCATTAGACTATATGGAGTCAATGTGGCTCATGAAAAGCTCAATCTACAATTCTCTGACTTGAAATACACATGTAAGTCCTATACTATGTATGGTCAAACAATGAGCACTGACATCCAAACCATTAGATTCAAAATAACAGTTTAGCAATACATTGGAAGCAACAAATGATTATTCTTTAAAGAATCACTGGATATATAGATATACTCTTTCTAACATTTATTAACTCAACACTTCACATCTACTCATACAGGCAGCACTATCAAATATTATAAAGAATCACTAGATATATAGATATACTATTTCTGTATTTATTAACTCAACGTTTCACATGCTCATACAGGCAGTGTTGTCAAATATTATATAGAATCACTAGATATATAAATATACTATTTCTGTATTTATTAACTCAACGTTTCACATGTTCATACAGACAGTGTTATCAAATATTATATAGAATCACTAGATATATAAATATACTATTTCTGTATTTATTAACTCAACGTTTCACATGTTCATACAGACAGTGTTATCAAATATTATATAGAATCACTAGATATATAAATATACTATTTCTGTATTTATTAACTCTACGTTTCATATGTTCATACAGACAGTATTATCAAATATTATAAAGAAGCACTGGATATATAGATATACTCTTTCTAACATTTATTAACTCAACATTTCACATGCTCATACAGACAGTGTTATCAAATATTATATAGAATCACTAGATATATAGATATACTATTTCTGTATTTATTAACTCAACGTTTCACATGTTCATACAGACAGTGTTATCAAATATTATAAAGAAGCACTGGATATATAAATATACTATTTCTGTATTTATTAACTCAACGTTTCATATGTTCATACAGACAGTGTTATCAAATATTATAAAGAAGCACTGGATATATAGATATACTCTTTCTAACATTTATTAACTCAACACTTCACATCTACTCATACAGGCAGTGTTATCAAGAGAAGAATGATATGATAGTAAAAATTGTATCACAAGTGTCAAGAAGAGTAAGCATACATGTTTGATGGTGTATAGACCTTATTCACTCAGCGGCCATATTGAATCAACAAGGGTAACGTTGTGTCACCTATATAAAATCGCCACTTTGCTGTCCTTTAACCTTCTCCAATCCCACTAACTCAAAACTAATCGTATTTTACATCATTAAATTTGGAATAAATTAAGCTATTTAATGATACTTTCAGATGAATTTTACACATTATTGATATAAGGCAGTTTTAAGCTCATTTTCTCACTGTTGAACAAGTGTTTAGTGACATCACATAGACTATTCCTTCATATGACATTGCTATCTTATCAATGGATGATGTAATTTGAGTTATGAACCTCGCTTTCAGTGTCTCAAACACAAGATCTATGGTGATAGGAATAGAGACCAAGTACCATTACTATAGACAATATAAACATGATAAATATATACAGTATAGAATAGAGAACAGGTTCTAATAGGAACCACTTAACTAAAACATCTTCTAAGACATTCCTGGCAATCACTTCATATAGTTCCTGATTTCTACTAACAAATAGCAGATAAGTTCAAAGGTGGTTCTGCTGGTAACAGATGATGTATTTTAAAGTGGATATTTTCTGTAATTTCTATGTGTATCAGACATTTTCATAAAAACTGACCGTTTTAATGTCAATAAGGCTATGAACAATATCTAAGAATCATTGCAATGATGATGTCATACATAGCTCAGTTCTTGTAGAACAGGAACGGCAGATTTCCCAGTGAAATAAGATGCCATGAAACTATAGCAGCCATACAATATAAGCTAACATGAACTAAATTACCAAATACATATTTTAGATGGGCCTTGTGTGATAAAGCTTATTTGGTGATTAGTGACATCATGAAACACTCAATTTGAGTGGAATTGCAGGAAATACGGACATCCACTTGAAAATAAGGATGGTGCAAATTGATGCTAATACAAATACAAAATTTAGAAAACCTCTTCACAATCCCTTTAATGAAATAAAGTTTTTAAAGACAATTTTAAGTCCTATATTCAGTCTTCTATAATCATTAATTTTGCCAGGACAGGCACTACTTTCCCTTTTGTTTTTGATTTCTCTTTGAACTAATTTTAAATATTTATTATGAAAACATATGATTAGTTCTAGCTGAGAGATTCAAGCATGAAAATAATCTACTCTATTATCATTGGCCTGTCTTCAGATAAACTGGTATATGATTTTATATAACAAAATATACCATTGACTTGTTACAGTAGTCGTCAGGTAATTATAGAGTCAGATCAAACGGAGGAACAAACACCATAGAGTAGAAAATATATAATACCACTAGAATGTATCTAAGTACTGGGTTGGGCTTCAGAGGCATTGTAAAATGAAATGGAATGGATGTAGCTTTACGTCTTACTTTTCTGCACCATGTGGGCTAATAAAGTGTGCAATGAAGAAAATTTTTGTCAGGACAGCGGCATTAGCCTGCTCTTTTTCGATTTCCAACTGTCGAGGGATCTTTAACAAGCACAGCCTGTAGCACACGGGGCCTCGGTTTATAGTCCGATCTGAACGACAAGAGGCTTTTTCAAGGTCAACCCCTCTTACCTGCATCACTCACAGGGGGAAACCGGGTTGAAAAATCCGAAGGTATTATCTCAACCTATGCTGGGATAGGTTAGTGAGCAAGTGTCTTACTGAGCCATCGTGGCTCCCACCAGACATTGTAGAAATATGCAAAGTTACAAAAGTTCCACATTGCATAAATGGGCTTTATAACAGCCTTGAATAAGGAGTTTTTGATGAATGATGGATGATAGTCTGTATAATTTATTTCCCATTATAATTGATTTAGTTCCTGGTACCAGATATTTGGCTTTTCACAGAAATTACAGGAATCAATCTAAAATACAACCACACCAATCATTAGATCAATAACCTCAACAAAACAATTGGAACTACCATTCTGTTTTATCAAGAGATGATTAAATAAAATATTTTTAAGATCATTGGCCTTTTGCCTCTTAAAGGGATTGTAAAGATGTTTTCTAGCTTTTTGTATCAGAGAGACATTTGACTATTTGGGACATTTCAATTTTTCGTCCAATGCCTGTGGTTCCTGCAATTCCAGAAAGAATTAATTGTAAATGACGCAGCTCCCGCAAAAGAATTCATAACCAACCTACCACCAGACAACAATAACATATCGTTATCTCCGCTTACAAAATGGCAGCATTTCTAACTAAAAATTGCTGAATCATACAATTTCGTAATCTCATATCTTTCCAAAGTGTTATTAACTTTGCCTTAGAATATAATTGTAGAAAATTCCATGGTCTACTCCTGCTCAAGAGAAATATTATGGTTACTTTTCCAGCAAAAATGAAGCCCAGTGTTACATCATTAGTCTCAACAACAACAAATTTCACATTGATCAATTTATGCCTTCATTAAACTGTGTAATAATGATTAAAATGAAAGTTAAGCCAACCTAGAGGGTGTAAAAAGTTTATGACCTGATTGCATGATACTTATTAAGAGTTGAAGTAAGCCAACATAGGTGAAAAAATAAGTTATAGCTTATGACTCTACTGTGTGGTAATGATTAAAATGAAAGGTAAGCCAACGTGGAGGGTGTAAAAAGTTTATGACCTGATTGTATGATACTAATTAAGAAAAGAAGAACTCTGATATAATTAGAAATGTAAGAAATAGAATGAAAGAAAGTTATAATATAAACCAGATGTTAGGATCGATACACAGTCATTATTTTACTCTACAAGTTACACACCATACTGATATATTTTACTACAGATTATTGGAGGTATAGAAACAACAATTACAGCAGAACAGCAACCCCAAACAGCAACCCCAAAACAGCAACCCCAAAAAGCACCCAAAAACAGCAACCCCAAACAGCAACCCAAAAACAGCAACCCAAAACAGCAACCCCAAACAGCAACCCCAAACAGCAACCCCAAAACAGCAACCCAAAAACAGCAACCCAAAAATAATAACCAAAAAGTTATGAAGCAGTAACACAACCGAAAAATAGCCAAGATATCTCCGATCTTTCCATTGCGTAAAGGACCAAGAATTAATTTCCAGTAACCTCTATAAAAAGAAACAATTGGGAGCCTCAATTCTTAATTTCTGTCCAACTTTCCACAACAGTTTGAGATCTTCAAGATGTGTTCTTGATTTGGATATTTTCAATTTTGCCAAAATAAAATTTCACCTGAAGAAAAGATTTTGATACAGAATATTACAACAGAACTATATTAAAGACTTGGAGGAAAGACTATCTACTGTAAATCTATATTGACAGTATTACTCAATGCCCTTATCAGATGTACTGAATGATAGAAAGGTTGAACCACCTTGAGAATGATAAACAGAAGTTTAGGAGGAAATTCTCTCTGTCTGTAATAATCTATCATTAACAGATTCTCAACTAATCTTCTTTAATCTAATAACTTACAGACAGATAGATAGTACGGGTGGTAGAATATCATATTTCATCTGGTACCATTGGTATTAGTCATATATAAATACCTGATTAAACTGTGTCTGTGATCAAAACTTGGGACATTTTCAGCACTTGTGAGCCCATGATCAAGATCTTGGAGTAAATGGATAATAAACAGAGCCACTATATCTCTAGTGATCAATGATTTGAAAGAACTGAATCTATATCACACTGAGTTACATATAACCCTACAATACCCTGAAGTCTTCCCTTTGTCAGTCAGAATACTAATCTTGCCCTGAATTTCTGAATTTGAATAAAAGGGAGATCTATAATTAAAAGAACTTACTCATTCTGTAGTCGACAAACTAATATAACACTGTTGGTTATTTCAGCATAGAATATTTATCGCTATTTATTACGATTTTGTGAATTACAAACTATGAAAATCTAATTAAGTTCATAAGATGTGTGATCAACATCCTTGTTTATAGAAGGACAAGAATATTGAAATGGTCATTGGTGGACAGTGTGTATCAGCCTGGTTTTCTTTAAACAAATTCGCTTTTAGGACCCCACCATCACCCTCAGCCTATTTCATTCATATAGTGGTAAATAGTATCAAACAGTGAAAGAAGAGGAATATCATCTTGTAGGCTTCTAAATTCGAACTGTTTATATTCTAGGTAACATATTTTTTAAGCTAATTTTTAAACATGGCCAACATGGTGTTTTCACCAATGGAATATAATTCAGTAAATTCATAAAATTAAGTAATAGTCCATTGAACTCATAATTTTGAAACATGCTTAGAAGCGTGTTTAATATCGTCTGGTATAGAGATTCTATTCTTTAGTCATGACACCATGTAAGTCCAACTGATGAATATATAATCTTATTGATCAAGTTTGAGACTTTAAATTTCATGTCAATTCTAAAAGGTAGTATACCTTTAATATACTGCTGGAACTGTAAGAGATGATAACAGTAACCTCCAGGATACTGATATAACAGTAGAAATAAATTGTTATGATTGGTGCCATATTCTGTGATTAATATCTGGTTGATGCCATGGTTCCTGGCACTGATAAGGTTACCAGACACAGCATCAAAATACATCTCATAGATAACACTAGGAGAAAACCGATATATATATATATATACACACATCAAATTTGATACCAACTATCATAAACTGACAATAGTTTGCAATACAGAGAAGAGATTTTACTTGGTCAGAGCTTTGAATTTTTACATCAAATGCTAGTACATTTCTATTAAATGGCAGTTACAGAATTCATTCTTGAATTATTCATCTTTCCTCAAGATTCTATTCAACCCAGCTGTAAATTTGTACAGATAATGTGGGGAAAGATCCATGCCAAGAGGTTTGGCCAAGCTAAAGACCAGCTGGTGGACAGAATCAACCTCAGTTGTTAAAATATGGTTGTTACCCTTGTTTCTTTGTTTTATACAGAAATTAAGATTCACACATTTGGGTTTTTATAAATCATTGTTATTCTAGAACTGATTTGACTCAAGATAAGATACAGGTAAATAAACAATATATTATACAGATATAAAGACGAAGACCAGACTAGAGGTAACAGGTATCTGATAGTTAATATAAACCAGGTATATCTATAAATTGATATATTAAGATATTCTTACATCAGATATAAACAATTGATAATGACCTACAGGTGAACTATAAGGAGAGAGGGTGGGGTGGGAGCTCCTTCTCAAGAAATGATATAAATATGCAATGAAATGAAATGTTATTTGCACACACCATGGAGATGGAAAACAAGTGTCTGAGTTTCTGAAACACTGTGAGCGAGGGCACTTGAATGACGCGTTCTGTATGTTCAGAATTCATGATATTAATAAAACAAGGTGGAACAGGGTTCAGAAAAAAAAAGGGATAGTCAGAATTAAAATGGTGGAGAAAGGAGTTAATGGAAGGGAAAACCTCTCTTGCTTCTTGTATATTTATGGCATTGCTTACGGTTTGTTCACATTAATATCTTACTATTCTTCCATACTTTTATAGAATTGAAAAGAAACTCTAAACATAAGTGCATTTGGCAATTTACCTGAAGAAAAGTTTTTATCGATGGACTGTATTCGGCCCAATGTTATTCTCTTTCCCAAAACACAACTGTCAGATATGATAACAACTTCTATATCTGACATTTGTTAATTAAGATATGATTAAGCATTCCCATGAAGATTCCCCATTAAGATTTGCCATCTAAAAACTCTCTCATCAACTTCATGGGAATAAGCTATGGGAATAAGCTATGGGAATAAGCTATGGGAATAAGCTATGGACGTGACTGCCTTTGAAAATTATGAATGAGAAAATAACTGCCCTGTCTTCATGACTAAAGAATCACAATCTTCAGGCTATTTATTTCTAGTCTCAACGACTTATAATAACGTTTACCTTCGTAATGGATCTTATTTTAACCTTTCTGTCTGGATGATCTTTACTACTTTACGCCCCATTACATCACAAAGCTTCTAGGAGATTAATCTCTGCCTCAATCGGAAACTAAACAACGTTACAAAGTCTATTTGTAAAGACTTAACCAATTATCTTGGTTCACAGGGCTAGTAAATTACTGTCAGTCACTTCAATCAATCTGATCTCAATGGATTTTAAAATACTTTAGTCCATGTTGTCAATTCAATTTGTCAAATAGATACTTCAAAATCAAATGGATTTTACTATTATAGAGGCTTTATGCTTATATTAGATGAAAGATGTTATTTTCTATACAAGCTTTAGAAGAAAGTGAAAATTTCATTGAACATTAAAAACAAATTTATCATACTTGATAGGATTAGTAGGTTACAAATATTTCTCATGAACCAAAGTTAATACAATTCTAGTTATAGGTGTTATAGAAGATACTCTCCTATAGAAGCACTGGCCTAGGTCACAAGTAGAGACTATGGATTTCAACATGAAAACTATTTCAATTCAAACAGAATATGTTTTACTGAAGATTATTCATAGATTATTACTTTTGGAATTTACACAAAAAAATATTTTCAACTCAAATTCCAATGCAATTGTTTCAGGGAGTTGATGAAAGAGGTTCTAATCTACCATGAACCGGTGAAATTTGAATTCTCAAGACCAAAAATGTGTTGAACTGCCTTGTAAACAGGATATTTTAAACAGGAATCTTACAAATAGTTTTATAAGTATATACGACTGTCTTTCTAGAGTTAATTGTGAATTAGGCTTCTGATACGAGTTTGATAGAAGAGATAATAGGCTGTTCATACTAGATTGATAGCTTAGATTGATAGCTGAGATAATAGGCTGTTCATACTAGATTGATAGCTGAGATATTAGGCTGTTCATACTAGATTGATAGCTGAGATAATATGCTGTTCATACTAGATTGATAGCTGAGATATTAGGCTGTTCATACTAGATTGATAGCTAGATAATAGGCTGTTCATACTAGATTGATAGCTGAGATAATAGGCTGTTCATACTAGATTGATAGCTGAGATAATAAGCTGTTCATACTAGATTGATAGCTGAGATAATAGGCTGTTCATACTAGATATATAGCTGAGATAATAGGCTGTTCATACTAGATTGATAGCTGAGATAATAGGCTGTTCATACTAGATATATAGCTGAGATAATAGGCTGTTCATACTAGATATATAGCTGAGATAATAGGCTGTTCATACTAGATTGATAGCTGAGATAATAGGCTGTTCATACTAGATATATAGCTGAGATAATAGGCTGTTCATACTAGATTGATAGCTGAGATAATAGGCTGTTCATACTAGATTGATAGCTGAGATAATAGGCTGTTCATACTAGATTGATAGCTGAGATAATAGGCTGTTCATACTAGATTGATAGCTGAGATAATAGGCTGTTCATACTAGATTGATAGCTGAGATAATAGGCTGTTCATACTAGATTGATAGCTGAGATAATAAGCTGTTCATACTGCAAAATTTATCAGTATTTCTGGTAGTATGGCAGCCTTGGC
Organism: Lottia gigantea; assembly: GCF_000327385.1. Taxonomy (NCBI): domain Eukaryota; kingdom Metazoa; phylum Mollusca; class Gastropoda; family Lottiidae; genus Lottia; species Lottia gigantea. The sequence continues at coordinate 870,612 of NW_008711042.1, read as the reverse complement.
TCTCCTCTTGCATATTCATTGAAGAGTCTTCCTAAAAATTAGAAAATTTGGTTTCTTGACATAGTGGCCTTGATAAGTTAAGACAGGGGAAAATTCCCTGCAAGGTATAGAGAAACTATGTTGATATCAGTTGTTTTACTTATTACTCATCACTATAACAGATGGCTAATACACAATTTTTTTATTTCTATTATAACCTGAAAAAGATTACAGTATGGTACAGTCCTAATGATGGTTCACCTTCCAAGGTGTTCAGAGCGGTACAGGAATTAATATAGGTATATTCTAAAATAGAAAAACCAATCATATACTGATCTCAACCTTGCATATTCATTTCTTCTATCTATCATGTTATAAGTAGGCACAGAGTTATAATCATCACTATAACAGATGGCTGATACAGGATTTATTTCTATTATAATTTGAAAAAGATTACAATATGGCCCAGTTCTAATCATTACAGTTCTAAATATTACATTCCACTGTGTTATTAATAGGAACAGAGAGTGCTGAAATAATACTATCACTATAACAGATAGCTCATACACCATTTATTATTTCTATAACTTGAAACAGATTTCAGTAGGACACAGTCCTAATTATGGTTAACATTCCATTGTTATTAGTAAGGACAGAAAGTGCTAAATGTACAAAAACAGATGGCTGCACTTAATTTTTTTTCATGTTTGTGTTTCAGCAACACTTATAGTTACTGTGTGGCGTGTGCACTATTCTAATTTCCAATTCGACTAACTTTTGTAAAACAAGTCAAAAGACACCAAAGTTCTGTGTCACCGACAGAATCTGATAGTATTAGCCAAATGAGGCAAAAAAATCCAAATGGAATCAGATCAACCCAATTTGAAAAAATCTAGAACAAGGTATGAAGAGATATACTTGTACTGCTCATGATAGACAACTTGGCATTAAGTTAATTTGTAGGAAAACAACTTTCACTCAAAGATGTCATTTCAAAATCTGAAGAATTCCCCCCCAAAAAATCTATTTTCTGAGAAAAGTAGACTAGGTATGAAAAGAATAATATCAATAAGATTAAATAAATAAGATAAGATAATAATGAGAAGAGGTTATATCTTTCTTTCTCTCACCTATATCATCTCTGTATTCAGGTCATTGAGTTAATGAGTTTTTACACCTGGTTTAAACATCTCCATTTTCTTTTCATTCTCTTGTTACAAAATAATACAATGATATCAAATAAACCATATACTGATAATGATAGTAATTCAAACATGGTTTCCAGTCTCTGTATATTTAAATACACAGTGTACTCTGTGATATCTGACATCTGAGTATTCCAACATTCTGTGTAATCCAACATCATTTTCTGGTCCCGATTGATTTCCTTCTTAGGCTAGTTTAAAAAACTTTAGTACTCCGACTCTCTTTGAGGCCGATTTAAGACACATTTAGTAGAAGAAAATTCTGTATAATCTGACATCTACTCATCTTAATCACTTATCGTCAATTAGATAATCCCTTAATTTATTGATAATCTGGATCAAATCACATGAAAACAAAAGATCGCTTTGAGTACTATGACACTCTCGCTAATCCGACATTTTGCGGTCCCAGTGTATGTTGGATTACGTAGAGTATACTGTATTATCATAATATATCACATATAGATTCTATTTGCACTGTTTGACTAGACAGGTATTTGTGATAGTGCTTTTCTTTTATTACCTTGTGCCTCATTCACAACAACATTTTCAGATGGTCATTGACAAAAGTCGATTTTAAATTAATAGTCTTGTTGGTCAATCAGATTAAAGGGACAGGTTTGCCATCCATTTGACCAATCATACTTTAGTCTCAGAAACGGGAATTCTTTTAGTTAAGCTAATTAATAATAATGTTCACAGCTCACCGTCAAAATTTGAGCCTTCGAATCTATGTGTGTCCAGAATTATCTATGTTAAAATTAAGTTAAAATAACGACTCTGCTATATATAAACAGTGTTCCAACCCAGCATTAGAGGGTAATATCACACAGTTGGCAATCTAGGGCGTGAATTAACCTGAATCAAACAAGCTGGCACTAGGTGTAGGTTTATAAAAACCTGAATTTGATAAGACTGTATGTTTTTCACCTGTTTTTATCAGCCAGTTATCTGACATGTTTCTATTTTCATCTAGCACAACAAACTTCACAAAATAATGATAAAAACAGACTTTAGAATCATATTTTTACTAGACATAAAAACACACTCAAATAAACAGCATGAAACCACTTAAGATTACTTGCTAATGAAAAATACAAATCACAGCATTATTTTTCTTTCTTTTTTTAGATATTTCTTGTACAGCCAGGTATAACTGTATCTTGGCATTTCTTTCAAGTGCATTGAGGATGCCTTAGCTAGCTCTTTGGAGGAAAGCCGAGAGTTCTAAATATCTAAATCTTGGATTTATAGGAAACCAAATGAACATGCTATTTGGTTGTTTGGATCATTAGTAGCATGTTACAAAGAGTTCTTAGTTAAGTCCAGAACTCTTCCATCTTCCATCACAGGGAGATCCTTTTACCCATAAAACCCATATTGAGAGGGAATTTCGATCCATAAAAGTGCATCATTTCACACTCAAATGACTAGAATTTGCTACATGGTTGCTTGGATCATAGAATATTACACACAGTTCTTAATTTAGTCCTGAAAGTTTCTCTCAGACCACAGGGACAAATTGACACAAAGCCATTATCAAGTTGTGATAGCCCGCATTTGGAAAAATTGCCATCCATATGGAGTATACTGTGCATCAGTTCTCATATTATTTCGTGTTATTTGGTTGCTTGCATCATCTGAGTTCTTAATTTGGTCCAGAAAGCTTCTCTCTGACCACAGGGACATGAAACCATTAACACGTTAAAAGGAAATCTGTAGCCAATAAGGTAACTCAAGATAAAAACATGAAAACACAAATGTGAAACAGATGTATCTATTGGTTAGAATGTTTGACCAGCAGGGGACACAACTCTCAATCAGCAGGGGAGCAAACTCTAGACTCCTTTAATGTCCCTACAATAAACAAGGGACCACATGGTGTTATTTAGTTATAGGAATTCTACCTCAGTTTCTCTTCTTGAGAATTAACGAGATATTTTTACCTGTGTTTTTACAAAGTAGGTCAATAACAGTAACTTCATTGAATTCAGTCTTTTTGATCCAAATGTATGACAAAAACAGAAATTTGAGTCTTGATACGATCATAATTCAAGTTTCAACAAGCATTATGACAAAACATGTTGGTTTTGAATTCTTAATTTGGTTGAATGGTGAAAGGTTTTTTTTAATACTTGGATCAACCCTGTTGTAAATGTCAACAGGCAATCTGAGCAATCTAAAAGAGACATTAACAACAAATTACCCAAATTTATAGTGTTAACAGTGAGTCTCAAAATGTCCTAAAATATTATAAATCTGGCCCTGTATTCTTATAACGATCTTAGCCCTAGGATATCCTAGAATCAATGTTAGAAGATACGAACCTAGGACATCCTAGCTCTAAGGTCTTTTCGAGAATACGGGGCCTGGACAGCAGATGGTCTGTAAGGAACAAACCCCAGCATTGCCCCTTGCCTAACCCCACTTTACATTCTAACAGAAAATTTACAACCAAAATTCAAAGAACAAAGACAATCTTCAATTAAATACACTTCACGTGTTTTAAATAGAAATTAGAATGGAATAAAATATGGTCGAAACCTGTCAGCAAAATTTCCAACTCAGAATAATTATTTCCAGGCCATTATAATAACATTACCTTTTCACCCGCAACTACCTGTATTTCCACGCTAAATATTTTACATAATTCAATTGTTTACACAAATAATAACCCACGGGTTAAATCTGATATTTAATAAATCTTACTTGACTCATGTTCAAGTGAAACGAGAATAAAAATTTCAATAAACACGAAGACCTAGGTCAGGAAGCTACAACTATAACTTAAATATTTAATAGTTCGCTTAGTCATAAACAAACAAAAGTAAAGTGTAATGCGTTTGAAATCTTTTTGATATTTAGTGTAGCTTGAGGCTATATGGAATGAAATGAATGAAATGAATGAAATGAATGAATGAAATGAATGAATGAAATGAATGAATGAAATGAATGAATGAAATGAAATGATGGTTTAGATTTGTTCTGCTCTTAGTTTTAGTCAAGTTAATATTACAACGGAAAGTTCAAAACGACAATTTTTATCAACAAATTGGGTTTTTCTAATTAACTTTTTCATTATACTCAATCAACAAAGAATGCTTATAGTGATTGTAAAGAGGTTTTCTATATTTTATATGTGTATCGGAGACACTGATAGCATCAATTTACACCATTCCAATTTTCAGACGTCTGGTTCCTGCAATTCCACTAAAAGTAAGAGTATGATGATGTCATTATCGCAAAATCTACTCATATAATATAAGGTCCTTTATGATAGTGACTTCAGTTTTTGTGGAACTGCAGGAACCACAGACGTCTGATTGAAAATTAAAATGGTGCCGTTTGATCCTAACAGTGTCACATATACTAATAGAAATTTCAGAAAAACCTTTTACAATCCCTTTAACGTCCTTGGCTTTTCAAAAAAATTTTAAAATATTTTCATCAAGTTAAGATTCTTATCATTGTTTTCATAAAAACCAACATGAAAAGTAACACATTTCGATGCACTGCAATCAATCGAGCGTAACGTAAGATTTTTCATAAAATGAGACAAACTATAGCAACTGCTGATCAAAGCCTAGTATTGTTCTTACACCTTATACAAACAACAAATTGATCTGTTAATTATTTCCATAAAACCCAAGAAAAAAGATGAAATGTCATTTGATACAAAACAACCAATGTAGTCAGATTACAGGAAAGAGGGGGAAGGAATTAAAGGTCGTTAAAGGTGTCAGGTAGACCAAAGGGAGATAATTTAAGACAGGTGTGAATTAGGTACAGATGGTTGGAGAAGTTCACACAGAATTAGCTCTGTTTGAATAGATTTACACACCAATGAACCAGTGATTATAAATCAAGTAATATCTGATTCTGTATTCTCTTTGTCTGTTGTGTTTCTTTACCAATACTATAAACCTATAAACCTATAAACCTCTTTCTTTGATAAATGATATTTTTTTATTAAAATATGTTTGAACTACCAGTATTTTATGTTATAGAAATATATTATGTTTGAACAGTCTGTGGGAAATGTTATCATTCTTTAAACAACTTTTATCATTTACCATCAACAGTGTTACAAACAGATGATTCCATTTTCAACAGGTTTTATTTACCAATTTTTATAAAAATATTCTCAGTTTGAACAGAATTTAGAATTATTACATTATCACTCTGTACACAATATTTACCATTTTCCAATTATTTCATGGTTATGTGATTCAAATGATGGTTTAGGCACCATACACATCCCCTTGTCAATGTTGGTGATTTTTTAAATTTCAGTAAAACTTATATAATACAAATATGGACAACCCCTCTCATTTGAAAAGGGGAAGTTTTGATTGCTTGAATTTCACTGCCTTGTACAAAGCTATTTGGATAAGAGGATCCACAGTCCCATCTTATCCAATATCGATGAAAATGAGTAACCCTCAAGCACTATGGACAATGTTGTCAAACTATTCAAGCTAAATATATTTTGTGATATTCACCTCATCGTCTGTGTGTATGGCCCACAATATTCTGTTAAAGATCCCATGACAGTTGGAAATCGAAAAAGAGCAGGCTAATGCCGCTGTCCTTCAATAGCCCACATGATGCAGAAACGTAGGACGTAAAACTCCATTCATTTCATTTCATTTACAATATTCTGTGTTGATACAGGTACAAGTTAGAATTAGATCTATTTATAGAGTATATAGAGATAGGTAACATTACATCAACAGATAATCTCTAATTTATCATCTGTCATAACAACATGCGTAATATTCCAGCGCAATTTATCTTTCATATACAATAAGATTCCTGGCTTGTACCTGGCCATCTTTAAAATATGTACCGTCTGGCTACATTGAGTTTTGAATAAAACTTTTTTCTTTCATTTCATAAATATTCAAAATATTATTTTCTACTTTATTCCATTTGTCTCAGAATATCTTCGGCTCCATAGAAATATAAGGTTCAGTGATTTTACATTTAAAATAGATACACTTCCCTCCCAAAAAATACATGTGAAAATTCCTCTCTGTAAAATCATGTTTACAAATAATAACTTTTCCAGGGGTTGACATATTCATCCATCCAAAGACAATCAAAAACTCTCAGTAGTATTTTGTAGTCAATATATCAAAATGATTGCCAAAATTCAATTCAGAAAGCAGTGCAGTAGCCATGATTTGTCTTGTATTTTTGTGTTTGCTTCTCTACAATCTTTATGAAATTGACTAACTATAGTTTACCATTGTGTTGAGATGATCTCTATCCAAAGGAAATATAAAATATTGTTGGCAGTATCACCATAGTGTTGAGATCCAATACCAGTGATATATATAAAGATATCTATAGTAAATACTTGATATTGGTGCCAAGATTTTATATTACACACCCTAAAATATGTTTCACATTCAATAAATCAGGATAAATAGACATACAGTCTGATCTAGACAGATATCTCTAGCTTACTGAGTAACAGGTTGTATTAAAAACTACAGATCTTTCTTTCTCTGAGATTCATTGTCTTCATGAAGACAGGCAATGCCTAGCTAGGCAATGTGCAAAGACAGCAGGATTAGCATTGTTTTGTGTTTAAATGTAAATGCTGAGATTTGTAAATAATGTACTTGAGAAAGCAAGTGGTGAAAATTTGACTCGTCAATCAGTGAATATTTTGGAAGAAAAATTTTAGGTTTATTTTGTGTTTCTGCTTGAAAAGAGTTAACTGTAAGAAGCTTAATTACCTGAAATTTGAAATCATTGATACCTACCTCTAGAATTATTGCACTTAGAAGAATGCCTGGACGATTGTTCTAAACAAGGGAGAGAACTAGAAGCACCTAAATCCGATAGATAGTCTGCGTCTGTGAACAGTCGACTGCTGCGTTTTAATTTATTCAAAACATAATCCCAATCTTCTAATGAATTCCACATATTAGCACTATCTTGTTTATTTGTCACATCTGCCACTTTCTCATTAGCACTATTGTCTTTCGGAGTTATTGCCCTTGTTGGTGAATTGTCATTGTCGCCTAGCAACATAGCTTCCCGTTTACTTCTATCACAGAATGATTTGACATCACTAAAAATATCACAGCTTGAAATACGTTTTAATTCGTTTACCACGCGAGATCTTCGATTATATCGTACACGTTCAAATTCACGTTCGAATTCCACAAAATCTTCGTCAGTGTTGAAGAAGTCTGAAAAGGCTTCGTCAAATTCGATAGAGAACACATCGTTGAGGGACGAATTTGAACTGAAGCGACTGGAAGGTTTTTTCGATTTGACCAATCCGTTACCCCGCTTGTCTGCCCAGTCATCTGGATCATCGTCCAAATATTGACCCTTTTTAAACAGATCCACGTCAGCCGAATTCCTGCGACTATGGATCGTCTCATAGACTCTCTCGAATTCCTGGAAATGGTCGTCAACTGTCGGAGAATCCATGTTGGATTTTACACGGCGCTGCCTGCTTAATAATCCTGTTAAGTTAGAAATCTGAAAATCTTCAAAATCCTCTTTCAACTTTCTACGTCCTAAACTAGAAAAACCGTCATGGCCGTTGCTATCTGTCTGAAGATAAGTCGTTGCTATGAGATCAGTGTAATCACCATTTTGTTGAGATCGTCTGCGTGAGAGAGGGGAGTGGGGTAATTTATAAGCTAAATATTCACGGCTTGAGATCCTTGGAACTGGAGCAAGTTTAGAAGTTTCTCGTATATGAATCCGTTTCGGAAAATGTTTCCACTCAAAATTTTCAGAGTCTCTGGTCAAGGCTTTCTGCTGATCGATTTGATCCTCGAAACCTTCAAATTCTTGTCGCGCAGGCTGTTTGTACACTGGTTCAACACTTTCCTTTAAAACATTTGCTTGATTATTTTGATTTCTTTTTGGCACATCAGGTGGCGCTAAATTATTAATTCCTTTTTTTCGATCCTGACTATTCCGTCTGCCTCGACTTGGTTTTCTTGTTAACAAGGGAGTTAACTCAATATCTAAACAATCGTCATCAACCTCTCTCTTTAAACGACGGAAGTCTCGTAAATCTTGTTTGAAATCCTCAAAATCTTGTGCATCCTCGAATCCATGTTGTAAATAACTGTACTTTGGAGAGTTTTTTAAATCCTGAAAATTAACGTTAAAAATATCACCAGGTTGAGATAGACGAACGTTTCCTGAATTTCGATTAAATTCGTTATTCGAATGCCGTGCATTACAGCTACTTAGTTCCATTCCTTCTCACACCAGAAACAAATCTATTATCTTGTGTGGAACTCATTTTCACTTCTAGTAGCAGCCACAGTCAGTTGGCTGGCTGTCAAGTATGAGTTCTACTCCAGTTATTGGTTAGTTTAGGTAGGGTATATCAGTTGTATTGCACAGTAAAGGTAGGGTATATTGGCTATATTCCACAGTAAAAGGTAGGGTATCTAAGCTGTATACTGCACTATAGAAAAAGTATGTGGGTATATTCCTGCACTATATAAGTAACTGTTACATCACAAAGAAAGGTGTGTTAATACATATTAACTGTCTCCATACAGGGATATATTGCTGGTATTCCACAGTAAAAGGTATTGTATATTGCTCGTATTCCACAGTAAAGGTATGGTATATTGGCTATATTCCACAGTATAAGTGTGATATATAGGCTAATACCACACTATACAGAAATACACTAAGCACCTTTTGTCACACAAACATAGACTACTCCTTTTAAAAGAAAGAATTCTATAAATATATCCTTGGTTTAAATTGGTTGTATGCTAGTCCATGTATAAATCTTACCTTAACTCCTTTAAAAAAAAAGAATTCTGGAAATAATGTTATATCCAATATTGAGCTATTGTGTGTGTTTCAACTCAAGTCAAATTTAAAGTATTTAAATACTAATAACACACAGCATCATAAAATACAATGTTATTGATTCAAAATACTTCAAGAGAAGAGTTTAGATAAAACTTTATCAAGTTCAAAGTATAAGTTCACAGCATGTTCTAGCTCACAATCTACAGTCAATTTTGAAGAGGTAATATGAAATCTAGGTCTATATGCCACAGTCATAAATACCTAGTGTTTCCACCTTCAACTGAACACAATTACACAACTTTTTTAACACCTGGTGTTCATTTTACATGAGTACTGGAGTACTAGATTCATTCAGATAACACAAAGGTTTCACTACCTTCACAGAACACCTTTACCTTAATTCTGTTTAATCAGCATTGAACTATTGAATTCAGCTTCCATTAAAAACAATTTCCGCTTCAGTCTCTGGTCAGATTGATAATGTGTCAAATTGCAGGCAATATAAATGTATCAAGAATACAAGGGTATATTCCAATTCTTGTTCACAATTTATTTATTATATCTATATTGACAAGTATTCTACAAGTAAATCTTTGCTGTCAAAGGAGATATTGTAAAATTGCAGGCAATCCATATATAGAAAACACATGGATATATTCCAATTCTGGTTCACATTTATTATCTATGAGTTATTCCACAGTTAAATTAGCACTGAGCTTCTTTATTCAGATAACACCTTCTAGAATTCAACTTATTTCAAAAAAACTCATTCTATAATGTGTTTACTGCAACTGTAACAACACTAGTTAGAAAGTATTTCTGTTGACAGGTATTCCACAATCCTACATCAAATTTCTGTAATTATAGATTATTATTTCACATCCATCATTTCATATACTTTAGTTTCATTTTAACTTATAAATGTTGATTAATCCATATTATATAACACATATGTTACTCTCTAACCTAGAAATAAATATCAATTAAAATATTATAATAGAAAGAATTTATACGACTGACTTCAATTGAATTATGCATTGAAATAAATAACATAATCAGAACAATCACATTGAAAAACCAAGTCATTGTAGGTGGAAAGATTGAACTCAATCCAAATTACCACAAAAACTTTGCCTACTTATCAAAAACATTCAATCATATTGGCCATAATTTCAATACCAAAATCTTCCACAATTACACCAAATTAAACTTAATTCTTATACCTACAAACCTATGAAACAAGCAAATCTCTTTCACCAATTTTCAACTTTTTGACTGGATAGCCTAGAAATCCTATACACATACAAGTCAAAATTAATTTGTAATTTCTTCATTAATTTTATCAAAACATTTCTCTTATAATCTCTATACACATTCAACACAAATAAAGCGAATTTCAACAAAAAACATGACATAAAATACTTCAATTTTACCCAAAATTTTTCTGAATAAGCTTTAAAAAAACACACAGATATAAGACGAAATCAAGCAACATTCAGCTCACAACATGAATTCAACAAGAATCCCAAAGGCGTTTCCATGAATAACCTAAAAATCCTTACTCACCAAGACTAAAACATGCAAATTTTAGCTTACTGTATGTGAAATAAAACTAACTACCTTGTCTCCACTGAGAAACTAACAATGAAGTAAATCTAGTGAGAGATATTATCTAATATCAACATACAAGCTTCACTAAGTTTTAAACTACCTCACTGAGCAGACAGAGTATCTCATTTCAAAATCCCAGGGAGTCTTTTAAACTTTGTAGAAATCTTTCAAATTATAAAAAAATTTCACCATCTATCTTCAGATATATTTGGACCTAAATCAGTCATGTATGAAACAGATTTAATTTTTATCTGACTAAATAATAGCAAATTTTTAATAATTTTAATGTAGAAATCCTTTTTTTGAATAATGACTCACAAATTACAGATATAGCATTATACACTAAAATATCATGACTTACAGCCAACTTCAAGAAAATATCTTCATCACTTATATTACCAGTATTTACAAGTTAAAATCATTGGAGCAAAATATCAAAACCTAGTACAAGTTGTACTGTAGTGATATCTGGTTTCAGTTCGAAGGTATTCCACTATCTCCATTACTATCTTTACTGTAACTTCTGACTGCAACATTCCAATTTTCAATCAGACTTCTGTGGTTCATGCTACAAATTGGTACAAATCAAGGTCCCCTATACACATACAAAATTTAGAAAACCTCTTCACAATCCCTTAAATTCCTGTTATTATGAAACTGGTACACCACTCTGATGTTTTATCTTTCGAACATCCTGTGTATCTACTTATTGATATATACCTAGAACACTGAACACCTTGATACAGAAATTTAACACCGACTATCTCTAATACACCTTTACAACACATGCTCTAAATTTCATTTATGGCACCTACATCTTCATCAATATCCAAATAACCTAGCACTCTTCGAGAATAAATCTGAAAACACCCCTCTAATAATATCCTTTCGATTCTCATCATCCAATATCAAGCATCACATCAAGTAGCAACTTTCAACAGAAAGTTTAATACAAGTAGAGGAGATAAAATTAGCTGATTGACCAGTTATCCCTGATTTTCAGTAACTAGTTTCGTTCAGATTTGAACTCTTCAAACTGAATTTGGGTACCTCCACTTTTCCTGTTTTTTTAATACAAGTATTCATTTATATACCTTAACATACTGTAATATATATTATCTTATTCATGTATCTACACATTTCCTTATCCTACAATTTTACCTGGTCTCCTCCAAAATTTATATTTCTGTGATACAGATACTGTATATCTTATCTATTTATCTATTTCTAACTTCCTGTGTAGGGTCTGTTATTGATTTCACACCTATATATTCTACTAATCATCTCCTGGTTTTCAACATCACAATATTTTACTTCAAAAGGACTGGTCATTAGTTCTACTGATCTAGTCTACTTTAATTCTACCATTAATTAGATCTCATCAATAATAGATCACAGGCCATCTTGTATTGCTCACAAGATAGACAGAAAATACAACTTCCCCTGACAATCATCTTCCTAATATCAAGCTGCATCTTGACTTGACTGCAAAAGCCACCTATCTTGTAATATAGATGTTTTGTAAAAGTGGCGAATTGATTGGTTTGTATGCTACCCAATACAGCCAATCAGCCAATGTGCTGCCAAATATTTTAGTCTTTCTGTCAAAGGCTGTATTCAAGAGCTTACAATCCAATCAAATCGCTGCATTTACATGACATCAATGATACAAGAAAGGTGGCTACTACAGTCAAAGTATCAGACACAGTTCGTAATAATTTGTCATTGCCTTAGTTATCCCTCAAATAATGAACACTTTTTGAAGACCACACTGATACAATATCAACTAATCCAAAACATATAACACATTGTCTACATGTATAAGTATATCTGTTGTCTTATACATCCACAACTGAATATATTATTATCACAATGTAAACCTCCTAATATGTACTGATCCAATAAAATACTTCACGACCGTTCTATCTAATACCAACTAAATTCCAAAACACATTATTCATGCTTTTTGTTACCATGGCAAATCTGACCATACCAGTTTCTGGCACATGATATATGGATGGGATCCATTTTTGAATTGCTTGTTTTTGAGAATTTTCACCTTGACAAAGCCATATATCTCTTGTGTAACACTGTAACTGAAACACCTACTGTTGTATTACTTTTACAAATGAATATAGTATCAAAGCCAAGCACAATATTTACCTAACATTGATATAACTTAAACTAAATAGCTAGATATGTCACCTTTTATTTGACCTCATTTAACCTTCATCCCAATTCAAATCACACTGATAATAAATTCAAACAACTAGGTCAATCACAATGAAAGTTCAATATGTACCAATATTTTTTACACGTTTCAGTAGGTTTGCTCAGTAACTCCCATCCTTAACGATTCAGAGACAGATAAACATCATGACTAATAGGCTACAATAAAAATTTGGAATTCAACTAAGTCAATTATTCTCATATTCTGTTTGAATGAATGAATCCATAAATTTTGTTTTTTTTTGCCTAAACTGAATCAGCTCAAACTCAACTAAATTTATTATTCAAAACCAAAAGACCACACTAGTACACTTGAAAAACAATTTTTGCATTGCCAATGAATTTTTTCATAAGAGAAGGTGATATAACACTCAGATCTAAATACAGCCTTAAGCCTTAAGGACACACGAACAGTCTTGGTCAGAGATTTTGCTCGCCAACTAGAGTAATGTCAAGAGTTTCACCGACCAGCACGAGGAGACAAAAGTTTTTCAATCGGTTGTTTTCCAACTTGTTGATAATCACGTGCGGAGCTTGCAATTGAAAGGAAAAGGAACCTGAATGGATGATGACAGTTTGTCTTGCAGACATTTAAACTACCGGAGACAAATATCAAACATGTTTGATATTATTAATCCTGTTATAATCTTGTCGTAAAAGCACGGGCACATGCAAGATTTTACTCAAGACTGAAATCAGCGACAAAAATATCCAACCGCTAGTGTGTCCGCACCTTTAGACTTTTGATTTCATTTCTTTTTAATTCACTGAGTTTAAATGAACAAAACATAGTACCAGTACTGGTCCTTAGCCAAAACCTTGTGGCATTGATCCTTCCCTTATGTTACCTTAACCATTTACAGCTGAGTCGACACGAAAAATGATGAATGATGACTTATTCATGCTCATCAGACCTTCACACATTGGAAGATAAGAACCCTCTGCCAACACTCTTACCATCTATTGTACAGATTATCCTCGATCTTTTAATCAAAATAAATAACAAAATAGAATGCATCAAAAACTGATTTGTGAATGGATATATAAATCCAACTCCAAGTTAACACGTCCCCTGATAAGAAAGTGAACATTGAATAAAACTATGAGTCATCAAGGTTGACTATTCACTCAGGAAATACAAACAATATCGAAACGATTTTTATTAAAATTATCTTGTCACTTTCTCTATCATATTTAAATCTATAGATTACTGGTTAAGGCAGACTTCCTTGTTTATTTGAATTGAATTAAGATCTGTTCCTTTTAAGGCTAAGATGTGCACTTGCCTTACTGATTAAAACAAATCAAAATCAAATTTTCTAACAGGAAACCACATTCACAGTGTGAAACCACCATTGACAGAGTCCCAATCCTGAATCTGGCTATGAAGATCAATGTATTCATGAACCAAAACAGTTCAGTAGAAGTTCATTAGTAAAATATATAGGCTTCAAGACCCCTTGACAGTGTCTCAATCCAAAATCTTGCGATAAAGTTCAATATATCTATCAGTCTAGCCTGTTCTCTTGTAAAAATCAGTAGCACCTTTGACCAACTTTCAATCCTAGATCTGGGCCTAGAGATCAATATATCCAAAAAGACTACAACTGCCCATGACCGAGTCTTAAACAATCCTAAATCTTGATATAAACAACTATTATCACACCTACTTAATCTCGAGATAACCCCTAATTAATCTCCTCCAATCCTTATTTCTTTATACAAACCATTTATTTAGTTTGGTTTGATCACTCCGAAAGGAATTTAGAGTCCTTCAAAATCAAGGTAATTGACAAAAGTGTTTCAGATATGAAATCATCAGCAGTACATGTACTTATATTTCAACTTAAGGTACTTCTGTAGGATTATCTTATACCTTTCCTTATTATATAACACAACTTATAGCTAAAATAGAAAGAAGTCCAATGAACAATTAGACAGCACATTTCTTCAATAAGCATATAAGAAGCTTGATCAAAACCGTACAATTTATCTCAGGAAAAATATAGAAAAAATCCATGACACGAATAGAGCACAACTGTAAACAACATTTGATACATAATTATTTCCTGGACATTCCATAATAATAAACTCGATCAAATTTCTAGAAGGATTGTAAAGAGGTTTTCATAATTTTGTATGTGTATCAGAGACAATGATAGCATCAATTTGCACCATTCTAATTTTCAATCAGACATCTGTGATTCTAGCAAGTGTTTTTTGACGTCACCCCGCAAAGGTCAAGGTAGGTCTTACACACGCAAATTTTGCGGTGGTGAATAATAAAACTACGGATTGAAAAATGGCGCAAACAGATGCTATTAGTGTCCTCATTCATAGCTGAAGAAAAATGCAATAAAGATCTATACAACTGTATATAGAAATCTATGAGATATTGCACACTGTGGCTCAAGACAAAAATACAATCAAAATAACACAATGATATACAACATTAGACACATTATTTCCCAAACTGACTTCTTAATATGCAGCTCAATCAAAACTGCACAATGTGGCTCAAAAAAGATAAATTCTCAAAAGGAATAAATGCATGCAGCCATTATTTGCTCAACTTTCCTTTATAATGTGGCTCAATCAAACCTGTACTCTAGTGACAAAAGGAACTGCACCAATCTCTATAACTCACCCATTGCCTTACACACATAATGAACATTTAAATAAACCTCTACTAACATGACAGAAGCAACATCTAAATCACAGAAGAATAGAATCCAGGATCTGAAATGATGGTTTAAATTCTCTTTGTTTTGTAGAAGAATGTAAAACATGTTGGAATTCCGGGAATGCATTATACTGGTATACTGGTATTTAACTGAATGCAGCTTGCTCGCTCATTCTAAATATCTCATTAAATTTCAAATTTTCACAATCAGGGAGTGAGAATACTTGTTTGTAGTCTAGATCCTTAGATTCCAAAACCAATTCCATAGTTTCAAAGTTCATCACACCATCTAAACATAACCTAAGAAAACGTAATAATGTCTTAATCACATCTGAAGGAAAATTTCCACAAATAACAATTACAAAATCATCTTCATCATATCAAGCTATTACAAACTCTGTCTAATACCTTGACATCATTAGCCACTTTTCTTATATCACACAAGTTTGTATAGAGTCAATCTGAGCCCTAGACAAAGAAAGACTATAAAAAATACAACTGCACATTTAAATACTAGTTTTTCTTCTGCCATCTTAAACCCCTTTTTAAATTTCTACCTTCCTAAGTAGAAATATTCCTAAAAACATATTTCATATCCTTTCGACAATTAGCATAAAATATCTTTCTGAATTTAAAATAACCAAACATGTTTCAATCAGAACACACTCTGTACAAGAGATTGTACATGCACATACATATCACATGATTCTAAAAATAGAAATAAAAACTACATTCTTATCTTTTGGCCTCGATTAACCTTCTGATAAAGGCAATATAAAAATATCACAAAAAACATGGGTTATATGACAAAAAAAATCTCATATTTCACGGGTGAAGTGTAACTATTAAACTATCCTTTACGGAATAAAATATAACTTAGAGAATTTTTCAAATGAAAGAAAGTCTGTTTATACAGTATACACCAACAGCACAATATAACGCAACAAAAAAACATGATCAATGAATAATATCCAAACTTCTAATAATCAAACTTATTTTCCTTCCTTAAGTAACAGTTTTAATATCTGGGAAATTTTTTCAAATATGACTCAGTTTATCTTTAGAATTAGTCTTGTCACTTTCTAAGAATTTAAACAAAGCACAATTCAACACACCTTAGAATTAATAAAACTGCCAGGCTATTTGTCATACAACAGTTTTGATAACGCCTGCATCAATGATAGGTTTCCCTCTGTCAGTGATGCAGGTAAGAGGGGCTGACATAGAAAAAGCATCTAGTCGTTCGGATGGGACAATAAACCGAGGCCTCGTGTGCTACAGGCTGTACACGTTAAAGATCCCCAGACAGTTGGAAATCGAAAAAGAGCAGGCTAATGCCGCTGTCCTGGCAAAATTTCCCTCATGGCACCCTGCATGGCGTTGCCCATCTTCATTAGCCCACATGGTGCAGAAGAGTAGGACGTAAAACTCCATTCATTTCATTTCATTTTATTTTGCGTCAATGATAATATTCAAACTTAAATGCATGAAATAATTCCTCAAAAATACCAATCTTTTACAGTTTCTCTACAACTAATTTCTTGGTACAAGCTGTGAAGCTACTGTGTTTAGATACTTATTAACATCTGGTTGTGAGGAAAGGAATTTAGTCCTTCATACATCAATAGATATTAAACAAGTCCCTTAACACTACTTGTGAACACTCTACAATCTGGTTAGGGTCCTTAGAGATCACTTTAACTTCTTATACACACCAATTATATTACTTATCATTGACCTATGACCTTTGCGGTGAACATCAGTAGGATATAAACTCAAAGGCATTTAATGTTTAACATCAGCAAAAAATTCATCCGAATACTTATATCAATATGTTTGCAAATCACTTCAAGCAACTTATATACAACAGTATAGCAATAGTTCAACAGTCGGCCTACGTCTAGTTTAATACTATCAATGAATATTATATAATTTCAACCAAAACTGGTATCATGTCAAGATATATCATATACAACATTATAACAATAGAAAGCATGAAATATAATATACTATAATCCCACAATATACACGTCCAGCACAAATAAATTGTCAGCAGTTGGTCTACATCAAGATTCAAGCTATTAAAAAGTTACTTACAGAAATAAACTATGATCAATTAACTGTCAACAAAACAGTTCAAGACAGATCAAAATATATTATATCCATAACATTTACTGAACAGAAACAGGTTGATCATTTAGTCTAATATTGAACATATAGTGCCTTTGACTCAATACACTATGAACAGCAATTTTAGGACATACCCCAAAGCAGTTCACATAAAAGTATCAGACTATACAGTGTTTATTATACCAATACAAGCACCAATAAATTGTGAACACTTGGTTTATGTCCAGTTTAAAACCATCGATAAATATTATCTTACCTCATTTATTTCAATAGCTTTTGATGGAAAAGTTACAAACTTATTCCAAGACCAATTATATCACAATAAATGACAATAAACGTAGAAAATATCGCCTGTGTATGTTAAACTGAGATCTAAAACAGTTGGTTTACGTCTTGTTTAATACCATCAATATATATAGTCTAATATATTAGATAATAGAATATCCAAGTGCTTTGATCAATAACTTAACAACATATAACAAAAACACAAAATATTGACACCTATCTTTCCACCATGCATACAGTTAAGTATGAATTATACGACTACAAGCACCAATAGATTTTCAGCAGATGGTCTATATCCAGTTTAAAGAACATACTCCAAAACAGGCCATAAGAAAATAACAGTAAGAAAACACAAAATTTTAAAACTTATAATCCTAAACACTTCTAGCTCCAGTAAATTCTGAACAGTTGGTCTAACTGTAGTTTAAAACTATCAATATATATTATCTAATATAACCTAATACTGTGATCAACAATTAGTCTTATCATTATGTCATATTATAAACAGTGTATAATGGACTCCATCAATAACCAATATGGCCATTTAAACTTAATGATTCTATCTAACGACCCACGTTTAATTAGTTCATATGATCCTTCATTCATACCTTGCTTTACCAGCTGATATATCTCAACTTCAGGTATCAACAGTGCCTTGCATTAACATCATCATTTGACCAAGTAACCCATGACAATAAACTATTGAATCCCATTTTCACCAAAATTCAAAACCAATTTTTCAAAACTTCCTCATCACTTAATCCTATAGCATGCAAATTTTGATAGAGGTAGAAATAGATAAGTCGCCATTCCCTATGTTTCACAACAAGCAATCTTCTAATAGCTAAATCACCATAATATACAACTTCGTATAACTAAGTTATGTCATCTTAACAGTGTATCTATCTCATATATAATATCATACAAAACAATTTCTCCTAATTTAAGCCAGCACTTATTGAACTCTTCTGATGTTATTATTTTGTAAACTTATATTATTTTAACCTTGTGTTAAGAGTGAAGAAGTTCCTAAAAACTTCTATGTAAAGCACTGGCCAAGGTCACAAAATCGATCTATAAGTTAAAGAAATATTATAACAGAACCCAAAAAATCATGTTGTTAAGGTAAGGTTATATAATTTACCTAAAGATTCAAAACAATTTCTCCAAATCTATTATCTATCACTTAATACAACTATCCTGATGTTAATATCTCGTAAACTAAAGCACAGTGTTAAGTGTTATTATTTTAACCGTGTATCTATCTAAAGTTAAAGAAATATTAAAACAGAAACTAAAAAATCATGTTTTTAAGTTAAAGTTAAGATCCAAGACAAGTTCTTTCAAACTAAGCCAGCACTTATTAGAAGTACAGAAGTTAGAGTTGAACTTGTATTAGTTTAACCGTGTACCTATCTAAAATTAAAGTTATATAAATTACCTACAGATCTATTCTGGAAACTTGTGAATGATGGAAGTAAAGATAGATAGATCAACACATCAGTTTCAAGCTGAGTTTAACTTATATCACTACTGTTAATATCATAACATGTTTCTCACTAAATTAAACTTGGGAAATTATTACTGATAAACTTCTAATCAAAAAAATAAACCAAAACAATTTGGTTAACATTCATAACTTTTGAATCTTGTTTAAATTTATGTAACTTGGCTCAAGATGACTTCTTAATAATCACAAATTGCTCATTTCTCTTCTTGTATGGAGACGAGTCTCAATGAAAGCACTGGCCAAGGTCACAGAGCAATAGGTGAGAATTAGTTAATATGATTTTAGTTGAAATGACACACACACAAACAAACTAATTCTATCCTTGTAATTTAGTGTTAGGGTGTATTGAGACAAGTCCCAATGAAAGCACTGGCCAAGGTCACAGAGCAATAGATATTCTTATTAATAATGTGAAAATTAGTTAGTATGATTTTAGTTGAAATGACACACACACAAATATACAAATTGCTCATTTCTCTTCTTGTAATTTAGTGTTAGGGTGCATTGAGACGAGTCTCAATGAAAGCACTGGCCAAGGTCACAGAGCAATAGATAAGCTTATTAATTATGTGAAAATTAGTTAGTCATTAGCATGATTTAGTGTGATATGACTGACTTGTACAATACAGTGTACTCTGTGATATCCGACTTCTGAGTATTCCAACATTCAGCATAATCCGACATCGTTTTCTGGTCCCGTTTGATTTCCTTCTTAGACTAAAATTCTAAGTACTCTGACACTCTGTGTATTTCGAATTACGACACTAATCATTGGTCCCAACACTCAGTATAATTAGAGCATTATCTAGTAGAAAGCAAATGAACTGATATTTTTTATATCATAGATAAAGGGTAAGCTTATAGTAAGCATTTAATTTTTTTCCATATTTTAGAAATATTTTTCTTTCAGACATGAGGCTGTTCACCTCGTGTTGAAATAAAAACCTGATATAAAGCTTTCTACCAAATCAAATTGATAAAACATGCAGATGGCTTCACTCTTCGATAATAATGCATCAATTGCATTTAAAAATCACCATTAATTTTGATGATAAACACCCCCAAAATAAACTCTCCAATCCAGATCCCCTCTTTAGGAGATAAACTAAATATAACCCTTAATCACAGCAATCAAAACTGTCTACAAATTTATCAAAATTGAAACTCTACCAAATTTTATTTCAATTTTTTGGTAAATGAACTACATCTTATCTTTCTGACTATAAATTTCTTTGGCTAATTCAGTTCTTGAAGCAATGAATGGTGTTAATGTTCTACTTTTTGCACCTGATTGAGAAAAGGAAATTTTTTTTGACTGTGGCATTGTCTACTGTGTTTAAATTTCTAAATGTCAACATTTTTTGTATTCAGCCTTTAGTACACTAGACTGTGGTTTATTGTTCCATCTGAACAGCTAAACATTTTACATTTCAGCCTATTCGACTTGCAACAGCATTACAATTCAATATTCATAACTCAGCTTGGCCTTGATTGACCCCTGTACTCTCAAATTAGTGAGCCACCATCAAACTCATTGCGCCAATGCAGCCCTCAATTCTATGTCAAGTTAAAAACCAAGAAGCCCATACTGAATCTCATTAGATAACTTTCAAGTGCGTGCTGAGGTGAGCCGAAATTTTCACTAAAAAATTATGTCTGATATTGAGACTATCATTCTTACAACAACTCATAAAAATAATTAATAAAACATCTTTAGAATGTGACAGAGTACAGAATGTTGATCATAAAACAATAGACAAATTACTTCATTAATGAAAGACTCAATAGTCTGGACTATATCATCATCTTAATAATTTATTGCTTTTACAGACTTTTTAACCCTGTCTATCAAACTATCATAGAGTAAATTATTTCACAGAATTTCTCAGGATTAAAATATATTTTGTGACATTTTATGAAGAATGATCACTGATCAGTACTACATTTATGACACGACCTAGGTGGATTTACCTTGCGCTAAGCAGAAGAACAGACTTACTCTTTTAGAAACACCTAATGGTACTTCTCTTTGGAGGAGTCTACCACTACAAGTATTGCTCCCGATTTTGGGCAAGATTTTTGGTTACTGATATTGTGATGCTTGTACGAATTTTATCCATATACAATGCTTGAGAGGCTTATGTAATTTGCTCACCTTGTGAATCTTTACGGATTGAAATTGTTTCTTTGTAAACTTTTAAGAGCTCTGTGGCTGCTCATAATATCTCACTTACACTTTCACACCTTTCTTTAACAGACAATTCTAAAAGATTTTTAATAAAATTACTAGATAAACCTGTCTACTTATTAATTATATTGTAAATTATTACTGAAAAAAATACTGGGTAACCCTGAATAATAATTATTTTGCCGATACCACCAATGCCAGCACAGCTGCCATCTGTTTCTAGCTCCGTGATGATTGATGACTTTCTACTAGAACATTGTTTTATCTGGCAGTGAAGAACGTGCAGTTTAAAGCAGAAGTGAAGAAATCAGTTAAAATATTTTTTGTACTGAGGATCAATCGATCAATCGACTGGGAACAAACAGAGGGCAGACTGACAACTGTCGAAGATGAATTGAAAATGCTGCAAATCGTCACTGTGAAGGTGTTATAGTTGCAAGTCTCTCATTACATGGAGCCTCGAAAAATTCAATTGATTTGGTGCATTTTGACACACTTGTTGGGGCAAAAACGTTTCAAAATCGCATTTAAATTAAAGATAAAGTTGGGGTACAATAAGGGGTGCAAACCAGTTTTCTTAAGTGCGGCAAATGCATACTAATTTTATTCTATTTGGGCTACCAAAATGTACAATACAGAACATTTTCCAATGACAGAGGCATTAGCTTACTATTTTACAAATTCCAATACACGTGAGATCCATCACTAGTCACATAAGAAAAACAACCATATCACCCAAAAATATCAAGAAATTTGCCTCAGAATATAATAGTCATAAAATACCAGATTGAAGTTAACTATTAATTGAATATTTTATAATTAACACACGTTAATTAGACTCCCAGATAATCAGAAATATTGCTGATAAGAATGAAGGGTCTATCAGTTATCTCATTCACATGTCACATACAAATTACATTAGTTCAATGAAATAAGTTCATTCTTTCAGATCAGACAAACAAAACTACTATTTTGCAAATCATTTCTAAGATAAATATATAAAGGAAAGTTTATTTTGAATATGTGTGAAATAAAAAATTCAATTCTGAGCTCACTTTGGTTGAAGATTAGGCAAGTAATTCTTATATATAACTAAAGCCCTATGTGCAACAGATTGTACACAGAATAAAAATCTCTGGACATAGAGGGGAATGATGCTTTTTCGCAAATTTCTAAGATTGCACAATGCATTGAAGCACTGTCTTCATTACCAGAACTGGCGCAGAAACATAGAATAAAAAATTGAATTTTTGTACATATTCGTTTCAAAATATCCATCTGAATCTGGTATCTGACCTTCTATTGGCTTACATTTTTTTTCTTCTCAAAAGATAACTAGTTCAATAGGTGACAGACTGACATGACATAAGACAATCTATCATGACATGTCAATAACACGACAACTTTTGAATTTTGAGATATCATTTTCGAAATGTCATTTTTTTCTACAAATTTTACATGAACTCGATGTTAATTACAGAAAAATTTATACGTGTTCCATCTACCAACAATTTGTATAGAGGTTGCCTTTTACCTGATAATGAAGTTGTCATGGCAAAATTTCTATAAATTGCATGCATGATGTTCTTATCTTGCCAATTAGGTGCAAAAAAGTAAAATAAAAAATATATTTCATTCCTCAGTATTTACTTGTTTTAAGATATATTTTTGAATTCCTGTTGATGACAAAATCATTAAAATTTGAAATTGACATATTTGACTGTTGAGAATAACTTAGTTATTATAATATTATTACAGTTTTAATCAATATAACCACATTCCATTATATAACTAATATACTAATGACACAACTATATAACTGAATACCTCAAACTTTGATTACTATGGAGGGACAGATCTAACTGTCCTAACAAATCAGGGCTTTTGATTTGCCAAGCATGAATGACAGACAGACATATCTGGATACCTCAAACTGTGCTTAAGGAGCTGGATGATACAAATACAAATCAGGGCTTTTGATTTGCCAAGCATGTATGACATGACCATATAACCTTGAACAATGTTTCTACTCTAAAAATGTACAGCTGAATTTTTCAAACTTAAACAACTACTAAAGAGAGGTCAGATCTAACTATGAATCAGGGTTTTTGATTTGCCAAGCATGTATGACATGACAGACTGAATACCATAAACTTACAAATTTTAAAAAACTAAGTACAGAAAATCCAACTACAAATCAGGGTTTAGGATTTAATAATAATAATAATAATAATAAGTCTATTTATATAGCACCTTTCCATACTGTAGACGAATGCCCAAAGCGCTTTGACTGTATTTACCAGATTCAAAACCTAGTTCAAAATAACTCTTAGCTTATACTCTAAATATAAAAACAAAATATAAAAACAAACATCAAACTTTTAATTTCATTTTCATAAACTTCCAAATTAAAACCAAAAAATTGGTCCACTCCTTGAAAAAAAATGTGTTATCACAATGAAAAAATCTGACAAATCAAAACTGAACATCATAAATCAAAGTTCACAAACGCAATAGTTATTCTGGATCATTCAAGATGGAAATTCATTCAAAATTTTTAACCTTAGATAGATCTAAGACACTGTTAGCAATCAATTATCCAAATCCATAAGTAAAAATCAATGAGAGACATCAGCTATTCTGGAATTCATGGAATTCTTTCAAAATAAACTAAATCACAGGCATACAATACCCACAACAATATAATATAATCCAGATCACCATAATCTATTGTTTTCATTAAGTATCCAAACTTTTACCTTTATAATTCATTAACAACTATTAAAGGTAGAGATCACATAATATTCCTGATGACGGCAATAAAAATTGTTGAAACTTAATGTACATTAAAACTTATGAATAATACTCCGTAAAATTGTGTTCCGTTTTTTAATATTACCTTTATATAATAAAAATTACTTCTTGCTTAATCCAATTGTAAAAGTTTGACACTGTTTTATCGCTTCACAAATATCAATTGTTAAAATATATTTCAACATCCGTTTAGAAATCTGATTGCCCCTAGAGTTGTTATATATCTCAATAATAAACTAAGGATAGTGATGTCATACATGACAGGTATATAATAGGTGACAAGCCAGTCCTTGTTCACCTGGTTCAGAACTAATTACAAGCAGGTACAGATCAAATAAATATTTATTCTTTTTAAAATGCATTGTAATTTTGTTGTTGAGCATGTAGGCAACAAAAGAAACTGAAAAACTTGAATGTCAGTAACTATGTGCAAGAAGGATATAGAAATTTAGAATAAATCTTCGCTTGAAAACATGAAATGGTCTGGCTCAACCTGTTTTTATATCCTATCATACATTGAGTCAAGAATGATAACTCCATTCACAGAAGACAGCTTATTCAAACTATAAATAGTAACAAAATACATACACGTATTTAGCCGAGCGTAAATTGAAAGTAACAATGACACTAAGACAGTATCTATAAATATATATAAAATTATCAGACCACAACAAATCATATTACACGCTCTAGATAATATGTATGGGATTGTCTGCAAGGATTCTATGAAACAGATTTAAAGGGATTTTAAAGAGATTTTCTAAACTTTACATGTTTATCAGGGACACTGATATCAATTTGCACCATTCTAATTTTCAATCAAACTAAGTGTTTGATGATTTCACTAATGGCAAAGGGCTTTATGTGATACAGCAAACTTAGCTATTAGTGGCCTATTTTCTATATTTGTACAACTTCTTCAAAGAGAAATGTGCATTAATATGCTGCAAGATCTATGCAACATGTAAATGAACTTAAACTTTAATCGAGCAAAGATATCTCTACACATGAGGTACTCTGATTCCTTAGTTTGAAGTAATTAAAGTGGGCTATAGTAGGCTAACACAATGTTAGTTTAAAGTCTATTGTTTCTATTACTATGTATTCTACTTAAAGTTAAAAGTTTGAGTTAATGTTTTGAATAGGATCAAGTTATGCATAGATATTACGCTCGACCTTAGGCCTATTTGAGACATTTTCAGTTTGTACTACTATTCTGTGTGAAATGTTCAATATCAATCAACAAGAGAAGTTATCAGTAAGCCATGAAGAGTTATGTCTCTTTATACTGATAACTAGTTCTTCAGTGAGAAACATTACACTACAGGGAGATCATTGCTTTCAGTGTTAAGTGAATACCGTAAGATATCCATCAGATTTTGACACAGAAGTCTTGATCAACTATAGATATCAAATACAAGAATCCAACATTAATATTGCAGGGTTCAATTTAGATTGAAAAATTTGACTAGCAATTCATCACAACAAATTTAGTTTCGGTTAATCAAATTTAATTTTGATTCGTATTTCTTAAAAATTTGGTAGCAATTCAAAATGTTCCAGTAGTAAAATCTCAAACAAGTTAATTTGATTAGCAGATCATCTTGATAAATTTTAATTTTGGCTAATGAAAGGAAAATATTGGATCGCAAACTGCTATGCGACATCACTTAAAATGAACCCTGTTATATCGTATTTTATCTACAAAATAGTTCGTAAGTGCAATTTACTCACTTTTGGAAACTAAGAAATACCAGTATTTTTATCTTCATTTCTGTCTCAGTTATATCTGAATTAGCACACTGCATCTGTCACTAGTAGCAAAGAATTACATACCGTACATGTATTAAGAAATTACAGTTCTATGGATATAGACCTCTATCTATTATTTAAACACAAAGTTTCATTACACATACAGGTAACGTTCTCAAGTGATGATTTACCAATTTATGGTTACAAAATGATACTTCTAAATGTCTTACAAGGATTATATACATGTATGATCAGTTGAATGAGGCTCTATCTGCAGAGTTTAGTCCTTTACAGTATAGTAAAGTTTAGAGAAAGAACTTGCAGTTGTATTAAACACAAATCATGATAGATACTTATAGCTGTTAAAATTATTCAAGTTAAAATTTTTTATAACACAGAGCACCTGTCAGTTATATGTTGTAAAATAACAGATATTTACATGTATACTGTATGTGTTATCATAGGAAAAATGAGAAATTTTAGAAGTTTTTAATATCTCTGTCTTCCCTGCTGGCTTGTTATCAACTATATAGGTATATAATATGTGTCTAGACAAGATATTGATATTGACTAATCCTTATCTTACACCTAACATGTAGAACAAAATACAGGTCTGTATTCTTGATGCCCAATGACTAGTAGCACTAGTAGCACTGGTAGCATTTTCTTGAAAAACCTCAGTTTGCAGATTTTACAAGTAGAAAATTCAGCCCTTATGCTTAAGAATGAAATGAAACTGAACAGGGTTACAATCTTACTCTTGTGCCTTCCTTGGCTAAAAAAAACATATTGCCATACAGTGTGCAATGAATTTTGCAAGGACAGCAGCATGAGCCTACTCCTTTTTTTGGATTCCCACTGTCAATTGATCTTGAACAGCCTGTTGCACACAGGACCTGCTCGGTTTTAATAATGAAGTTCAATAATCAGTTTGTACAGGTTTATTAAATGATCAGAGAATATATTCTAATCAGTGAGATATGAATTCTGATAACGACCAGCTGGTACACTATATACAAAATATTTGATGTCAACATACAGTAAAGGTTAAATTCAGGGGCAAGAAACTTGAGCATTTTACTTCAATACATGTCAAAATTAATTTTTGGTACCATAATCACTACCTGACATGTAGAAATAAATTTTAAACCTGCATATACAAACCTACACATAACACGACCGTTCATTATATATGCTCCATTTTCAAGTACTAGGCAATAACAAACACATGAGTATTGATGTGGAATCACTTGAATCATAATACTAGCCAAATGTACCAATTATTCTGTAAATTATGCATTAACTGCAACCATCTAAGTATTAATTGAAGTCAAGGGCAGCAACTCCAGTATATAATTGAAGTAATAAGAAATTTTATTCTGCTTGCATTCATAGATCATAAATTCAAATCAAGAGCAGTAACTCAGTAATTGGTTGAATTATGTTTTTACTTCAGTCTCAGAAATAGTAAATTTCTATCTGTTTAAAAGCATTTTACTGACTTGGTAGATCTTTATTTTGATCTAACCAACATCAATGTGTGTGAATATCTATTACCAACAAGGGCAGTAACTCTTAATTACTTAAATTGTGTTTTCAGTGTCAGTTAATGTTCTAGTAAATTACTGTCAACTTGACAACATCTGACTGGATTGATAGAGAGAGGGGTACTATGCACTTGAAGAGGGTATCTGGTTAACCTTAAGATATAGACAAGGTATTTTGATATTAACCTAGTAAAAGATGAGTAAGCTTGGTCTGATAAGAGCCAGCTGGTTTACAGAATCTCATAATTACATATTCACCATAATCTAATCAATCTAAATTTTACATCCACTATCTTCTTTGTAAATCTTATTAATGGTTCCTGGTAACTAGCAGGGTGGTTCCATTATGTCCTGAGATTGGAACAAGTCTGTTTGATGTAACAAGATAGTAAACTATGGCTATCCTGCTAAATTTCTATTTTATGTATACTACTACTTTTAATGGACATGGTTTACTTTTTTAAATAACTAAGTCAATTAGACTATAAAATCATACCCTATAGTACGAAAATATATTTATTTTGTGTGTATCATGGTATATGTTGATACCCTGGGTACAACTCAATTGATCTCTGCTACAGATAGTGCTGGGTATCGTCAATTATGCCACAATACGATTCGTATCGCGATACAAGGGCCACGACATGATACATATCATGATATAAGGTAATGGGGAAAAAATTAACATTTTATCTTCAAAGTTTATAACTGTGATATTTGGTAATATAGTATAGAAGTGGTTAGCGTCGTACTGCCTTATAAAAGTTTCTAACAATTAAAGTGAAAAAAAGGTGTTATAAATCAACTTTTAAAAATCCCAACTTTTTTATGGAATAAAATGTAGTGACAAGTGTTGTGCTGCAATACGTTACAATGTTGTATCGCGATACATTAATTCACCATTATATCGTGCCAGCACAAGCTTGAGAATGACATTATAAGCAAAAAAAGGTTGAATATAGAGCCAAACTTAGAGTGGGTGTTAAAGCCAGCCCTGATCAATTCCTTTAGTTTGATAGATGTTGTGCAATAATTTCTCATACCATACCATTGTCCATGTTAAGAAACTCCTGAGCATTGTCCTCTTGTTATTTCTACACATCACATATTGAGTTCATGGTAGTACTTTTGTGGATAAGTATTTAGTTAAGATTTGAGCACGTCATATAAATATAGATCAGTGTTTGCAACTGTACGTATAAGTTGTCTATATTTTAAGATATGTTTTTAACGAAGTACAATAAAGGTGGCTATTGCAGTCAAGGTATAAGACAGAGTTTTTAATAGCTTGACATTGTGAAGATGACAGTATATATAGGTTACAGTCTATATTTGAATTCAGTTATAAATTTGACCTGGTTTTAAGGAAGTAAGAAAGATAGATAAGTACAAGAATGTTGTCTTTCGTTCGACCCAGACTAATTAACTATATATATCTTTCTTTAATTACTCATTAATTGTCAGTAGATTTTGTTGTTCTGTAACAAAGTATGAAATATTTTCTTAAATTGTAGAGCCAGTTTCTACAATTGCTATACACTGAAATAAAAAGGGTGACAGAAAGAAGGAAAGGAGGAAAATATAACAGGATGAGGGAAACTAATTAACAATTATTACCCTTTTAAATAGAATAACAAGAAGTTTAAACATCTCATACATTTATAAGACAGACTATTTTGAATACATGTTTCTTTCAATACTTAAATATTTTTAATGGAAAGATTCAAATAAATTATTACTTTGCTGTAGATAGGGTGATTCACATTGAGTCTCCCTTAATCTTAACAGATGGAAATTGAAAAGGAGCAGGCTAATGCCGCTGTCCTGGCAAAATTTCTCCTCATTGCACCCTGCATGGCGTTACCCGTCTTCATTTCATTTGCCCAAACTATGTAGAAAAGTAGGACGTAAAGTCCATTAATTTTATTTTTGGGGCAAAGTTTTAAGTTGTACGGGACTAAGGGGTGATAACATTGCTTTGTGAACCATGAGAGACAGAATGACATTGGGTATTTCACAACTGTGTGGATGATAGAGGCAAGGCGCATACAGATATAACTAGCTCTAAATATTCAACTCCATTA
The DNA here is from genome assembly GCF_000327385.1 of Lottia gigantea. NCBI lineage: Eukaryota > Metazoa > Mollusca > Gastropoda > Lottiidae > Lottia > Lottia gigantea. Next base: position 840,780 of record NW_008711042.1, on the reverse strand, counting down.
GTTGTGATACAGTACAGTGTTGTTTTTTAACTGGTGTTGTTGTTGTCAATATATTGATATACTATGAAAACTAATGACATGACTTGACATTATGGGTGCAATTTTAACACTTCTGAAATTTGATGCGTAAGGATAGGTCATATTAACAAATTGAGTGTTTGTTGAGTTTGACAAGTAATATCTTAATAACTTATTCATTTTAAATCAGCGAATATAACATATTAGTTTCATATACCTGTGCAGAAGATGAAAGCTGATACTGGGCTTACCGTACTTGTTTATGCAGGTGAAATGTTAACACAGGCTATATTCTGTATTCTGTATCAAATTAAATAAGTTAATGATTTGAATGAGACATAAGAATAAGTTTTATTTGTCCATCTTCAGAAGGATGCAGACTGAAATAGGTCAATTGCGTGAAACTCTGAGTAACAACATGCTTTTTAAAGTCTTTGAATGGCATTTAGCAATTGTACGATATATAGACACAGCTTTTGGAACAACAATCACTGGTTAAAGTTTTCTGCAACGTTTGGACGTGTTTCCCCCGTCGTCCTCAGGCACATGAGGACGACGGGGGAAATACGTCCAAACGTTGCATAAAACTTTAACCAGTGATTGTTGTTCCATAAACCTGTGCCTATATACCTTTTATTTTTAGGTTCTGTTTTAATATTTCTAAGTTTGAGATTTGTATAAATATTGTTTTATGATGTTGAAAATATTTGCTGCCAGGTATGATTTGACTAGAAGTACAGAAATAATTTTGTGCCAAACAAGTCACCTTGGAGTAAACTCAATGGATGTTTTACACTTAGTATGTAAGTCTTGTTGCCAATGCTGACTGATTCTGTTATTATTGGCATCACAACTAAGATTCGATCAAATGAAATGGTTTTCAATTGAGAGCATCTTTGGAAAACACATCATGTTCAAATTCATTGTTGCTGATGCAGTAGGCTTCTAGTGTTAAAAGGACAGATGCACCATTCTTCTTGACCAATCATATTTTAGTCTCAGAAACGGGGAATTTTTAAGCTAAGAAATCCACGTGTGTCCAGAGTTATCTATGTTTGAATGTTAAAATGACGACTCGTTATTTTACCAGTACCAGTACTTGTGATATATAGAAAAGACATAGATAGTAATAGTGAGTAAAATTCCTAGTTAGAAGTATTTTAAAGGAAGTAATGTTATTTTTGTACATTTCCAGTACTTCTGAAGACTATTTACATATATTCAAGACTCAAATCAACACCTCAAATGGCGTACCTGTCCCTTTAAAGTATTAAATTATTTTCTTTCCAATTAATCATTTTTGGAAAAGATTTGAAGAGCATTATATAATCTAATATAACAATCACAAGTGAAATCTATCATGTATTTCAACAACCAAAACTGCTAAAATACTTGAAAATGTTGCCTGGCAGCAAAAGTGTCATATATAAAGTGTTGAATATATTTTGTGAATAAAATATTGTTAACAAACAAAAAATAGTGTCACCGTATTTGATGATTTGGTGTCTTGAATAGGTTTGTATGAAATAAAACATTTTGCTTAATTGTCAAAGAACAATTATTTGGTGCTATAGAGTAATATTTTAATTTTGATTCTGAAGATTAAACATTTATATTTTGATATCAAGTTATATATTCAAAGGGATTGTAAAGAGGTTTTCTAAATTTTGTATGTTAGTCGGGGACTATGAAAGCATCAATTTGTACCATTCCAATTTTCAATCAGACGTCTGTGGTTCTAGCAATTCAGCAAAACTAAGTGTTTTATGCGTCAAGCCCTCAAAAGTCTGGTACGATTCAAACAAATTTAGCAGGGGTAACGTCATAAAACACTTAGTTTTAGTAGAATTGCTAGAACCACAGATGTCTGATTGAAAATTGGAATGGTGTAAATTGATGCTATCATAGTCCCCGCTAAACATAACAAATTGGAAATCCTCTTTAGAATCCCTTTAACTTAATCCTTTTCCAATTGCTATTTAGTATTCTATTATTGTCCATTTGTATTGTTTTCTCTATTCATTTATGGTGCTGTTAATGTGCTTATAAATATTTGGG